>NC_088401.1:15190060-15255060 GCF_034236695.1 Oncorhynchus nerka | reverse complement strand
TCTACTCTCTCCTCCCTTCTACTCTCTTCTTCCTTCTACTGTCCACCCTTCTACCCCCTCCTCCCTTCTACTCTCTCCTCCCTTCTACTCTCTCCTCCCTTCTACTCTCTTCTTCCTTCTACTGTCCACCCTTCTACCCCCTCCTCCATTCTACTCTCTCCTCCTTCTACTCTCTCCTCCCTTCTACTTTCTTCCTTCCTTCTTCTGTCCTCCCCTTCTACTCTCTCCTCCTTCTACTTTCCCTCCTCTTCTTCTTTCTTCCTACCCTCTCCTCCTTCTACCCTCTCTTCCTTCTACCCTCTCCTCCCTTCTACTCTCTTCGCCCTTCTACTGTCCACCCTTCTACCCCCTCCTCCCTTCTACCCTCTCCTCCCTTCTACTCTCTCCTCCCTTCTACCCTCTTCCTCCCTTCTACTGTCGTCCCTTATACCCCTCCTTCTTTCTACCCTCTCCTCCCTTCTACCCTCTCCTCCCTTCTACCCTCTCTCCTCCTTCTACCCACTCCTCCTTATGGCCTCTCCACCCTTTCTACTGTCCACCCTTCTACCTCCCCCTTCTACCCTCTCCTCCCTTCTACTGTCCACCCTTCTACCTCTCCTCCCTTTTACCCTCTCCTTCCTTCTACACTCTCCTCCTTCTAGCCTCTCCTCCCGTATGGCCTCTCCTCCCTTCTACCCTCTCCTCCCGTATGGCCTCTCCTCCCTTCTACCCTCTCCTCCCTTATGGCCTCTCCTCCCTTCTACCCTCTCCTCCCTTCTACTCTCTCCTCCCTTCTACCCTCTCCTCCCTTCTACTGTCCACCCTTCTACCTCCTCCACCCTTCTACCCCCTCCTCCCTTCTACCCTCTCCTCCCTTCTACTGTCCACCCTTCTACCCTCTCCTCCCTTTTACCCTCTCCTTCCTTCTACACTCTCCTCCCTTCTACCCTCCACTCCGGTATGGCCACTCCTCCCTTCTACCCTCTCCTCCCGTATGGCTTCTCCTCCCTTCTACCGTTTCCTCCCTTCTACCCTCTCCTCCCTTCTACCCTCTCCTCTCTTCTACTCTCTCCTCCCTTCTACCCTCTCCTCCTTTCTACTGTCCACCCTTCTACCCTCTCCTCCCTTCTACCCTCTCCTCCCTTCTACTCTCTTCGCCCTTCTACTGTCCACCCTTCTACCCCGTCCTCCCTTCTACCCTCTCCTCCCTTCTACTCTCTCCTCCCTTCTACCCTCTCCTCCCTTCTACCCTCTCCTCCCTTCTACTGTCCTCCCTTCTACCCTCTCCTCCCTTCTAACCTCTCCTACCTTCTACTGTCCACCCTTCTACCCTCTCCTCCCTTCTACCCTCTCCTCCTTTATGGCCTCTCCTCCCTTCTACTGTCCACCCTTCTACCCCCTCCTCCCTTCTACCCTCTCCTCCCTTCTACTCCTCCTCCTTCTACTATCTTCTTCCTTCTCACCCTCTCCTCCCTTCTATTTCTCCTCCCCTTCTACTTCTCCTCCCTTCTACCCTCTCCTCCTTCTACTGTCCACCCTTCTGCCCCTCCTCCTTCTAATCTCCTCCCTTCTACTCTCTCCTCCCTTCTACCTCTCCTCCTCCCTTCCTCCCTTCTACACTCTCCTCCCTTCTACCCTCTCCTCCCGTATGGCCTCTCCTCCCTTCTACCCTCTCCTCCCTTATGGCCTCTCCTCCCTTCTACCCTTTCCTCCCTTCTACCCTCTCCTCCCTTTCTACCCTCTTCCTCCCTTCTACCCTCTCCGCCCTTCTACTGACCACCCTTCTATCCTCTCCTCCCTTCTACCCTCTCCTCCTTCTACCCTCTCCTCCTTCTCTACTTTCTTCGCCCTTCTACTGTCCACCTTCTTCTACCCCTCCTCCCTTCTACCCTCTCCTCCTTCTACTCTCTCCTCCCTTCTACCCTCCCTCCTTCTACCCTCTCCTCCCTTCTACTGTCGTCCCTTCACCCCTCCTCCTTCTACCTCTCCTCCTTCTACCCTCTCCTCCTTCTACCCACTCCTCCCTTATGGCCTCTCCTCCCTTCTACTGTCCACCCTTCTACCCTCCTCCTTCTATCCCTCCTTCTACTGTCCACCCTTCTATATCCTCCCTTCTATCCTCTCCTCCCTTCTACTGTCCCTCCCTTTCTACCCTCCTCCTAGCCTCTCCTCCCTTCTTCTCCCTTATACCTCTCCTCTCCTCCTCCTTCTACACTCTCCTCCCTTCTATCTCTCCATCCTCTCTTCTACTGTCCATCTACCCTCCTCTCCTTCTCCTTTCTACTCTCCTCCCTTCTACTGTCATCTTCTACCATCATCTCTCCTCCCCCTTCTACTCTCTCCTCCCTTCTACCCTCTCCTCCTTCTACCCTCTCCTCCTTCTACTGTCCATCCTTCTACCCTCTCTCTCCCTTCTACTGTCTCATCCTTCTCCTTCTGCCTTCCCCCTTCTACTGTCCTCCCTTCTAACCCTCCTCCCTTCTACTGTCCTCTCCTTCTCTCTCTTCCTTCTACCCTCTCCTCTACTGTCCACCCTTCTACCCACTCCTCCTTCTACTGTCCTCCTCCCCTCTACTGTCCTCCTCTACTGTCTACCCTTCTCCACTCCTCCTTCTAACCCTACCCCTCCTCCTTCTACCTCTCCTCCTTCTACTGTCCTTCCCTTCTACCACTCCTCCTTCTACTGTCCACCCTTCTACCCACTCCTCCCTTCTACCCTCCTCCTTCCTGTCACCTTCTACCCTCCTCCCTTCTACCCCCTCCTCCCTTCTATGTATTTAATAGGCCCTCTCACCTCTCTCTGCCCCCCTGTCACATTACAGAACAATAATACAGACTGGAGTAAAAGTGTAACTGAAATCCTGATAAACTAAGAGTATGTACAGCAGTAGATATATTAGAGTGAGATACAGACTGCAGAAGGTCGTCACAGTACATCCTCTTTGATATAATTACGTTACAGCCTTATTCTAAAATGGATTCAATATTTGTTTTCCCTCATCAATCTACACACAATACTCCATAATAACAAAGCAAAAGCAGGTTCTTATACATTTTGGCAAATGTAAAATAAAAAACGGAAAAAAAAATGAAATATCACATTTACATAAGTATTCAGACCCTTTACTCAGTACTTTGTTGATACACGTTTGGCAGCGATTACAGCCTTGAGTCTTCTTGGCTATGACGGTACAAGCTTGGCACACCTGTATTTGGGGAGTTTCTTCCATTTTTCACAGCTGATCCTCTCAAGCTTTGTCAAGTTGGACGGGGAGCGTCGCTGTAATGATTTTTTCAGGTCTCTCCAGAGATGTTCGATCGGGCTCTGACTGGGCCACTCAAGGACATTCAGAGACTTGTCCTGAAGCCACTCCTGCGTTGTCTTGGCGGTGTGCTTAGAGTTGTTGTACTGTTGAAAGGTGAACCTTCGCCCCAGTCTGAGGTCCTGAGCGCTGCTCTAGAGCAGGTTTGCATCAAGGATCTCTCAATACTTTGCTCTGTTCATCTTTCCCTTGATCCTGACTAGTCTCCCAGTCCCAGCTATTGAAAAACATCCCCACAGCATGATGTTGCCACCACCATGCTTCAACATAGGGATATTGCCAGGTTTCCTCCAGACGTGACGTTTGGCATTCAGGCAAAATTGTTTAATCTTGGTTTTATCAGACCAGATAATCTTGTTTCTCCTGGTCTGAGAGTCCTTTAGCTGCCTTTTGGCAAACTCCAAGTAGGCTGTCATGTGCCTTTTACTGAAGAGTGGTTTCCGTCTGGCCACTCTACTATAAAGGCCTGATTGATGGAGTACTGCAGAGATGGTTGTCCTGGAAGGTTCTGCCATCTCCACGGAGGAACTCTGGAGCTTTCCATGCTGGTCCCTTTAGTGTCCTCCCTTACACCCCACCCCTTCTCCTGTCTTCTAATACTGCCCCTTTAGTGTCCTCCCTTACACCCCACCCCTTCTCCTGTCTTCTAATACTGCCCCTCCTCCCTTACACCCCACCCTTCTCCTGTCTTCTACCCCCTCCTCCCTTACACCCCACCCCTTCTCCTGTCTTCTAATACTGCCCCTCCTCCTTACACCCCACCCCTTCTCCTGTCTTCTAATACTGCCCCTCCTCCTTACACCCCACCCCTTCTCCTGTCTTCTAATACTGCCCCTCCTCCCTTACACCCCACCCCTTCTCCTGTCTTCTAATACTGCCCATTTAGTGTCCTCCCTTACACCCCACCCCTTCTCCTGTCTTCTAATACTGCCCCTCCTCCCTTACACCCCACCCCTTCTCCTGTCTTCTAATACTGCCCCTTTAGTGTCCTCCCTTACACCCCACCCCTTCTCCTGTATTCTAATACTGCCCCTCCTCCCTTACACCCCACCCCTTCTCCTGTCTTCTAATACTGCCCCTCCTCCCTTACACCCCACCCCTTCTCCTGTCTTCTAATACTGCCCCTTAGTGTCCTCCCTTACACCCCACCCCTTCTCCTGTCTTCTAATACTGCCCCTCCTCCCTTACACCCCACCCCTTCTCCTGTCTTCTAATACTGCCCCTCCTCCCTTACACCCCACCCCTTCTCCTGTCTTCTAATACTGCCCCTTTAGTGTCCTCCCTTACACCCCACCCCTTCTCCTGTCTTCTAATACTGCCCCTTTAGTGTCCTCCTTACACCCCACCCCTTCTCCTGTCTTCTAATACTGCCCTTTAGTGTCCTCCCTTACACCCCACCCCTTCTCCTGTCTTCTAATACTGCTCCTGTCTTTCCTCCCTTACACCCCACCCCTTCTCCTGTCTTCTAATACTGCCCCTCCTCCCTTACACCCCACCCCTTCTCCTGTCTTCTAATACTGCCCCTTTGGTGTCCTCCTTACACCCCACCCTTCTCCTGCCTTCTAATACTGCCCCTCCTCCCTTACACCCCACCCCTTCTCCTGTCTTCTAATACTGCCCCTTTAGTGTCCTCCCTTACACCCCACCCCTTCTCCTGTATTCTAATACTGCCCCTCCTCCAATACACCCCACCCCTTCTCCTGTCTTCTAATACTGCCCCTCCTCCCTTACACCCCACCCCTTCTCCTGTCTTCTAATACTGCCCCTTTAGTGTCCTCCCTTACACCCCACCCCTTCTCCTGTCTTCTAATACTGCCCTTTAGTGTCCTCCCTTACACACCACCCCTTCTCCTGTCTTCTAATACTGCCCCTTTAGTGTCCTCCTTACACCCCACCCTTCTCCTGTCTTCTAATACTGCCCCTCCTCCCTTACACCCCACCCCTTCTCCTGTCTTCTAATACTGCTCCTCCTCCTTACACCCCACCCTTCTCCTGTCTTCTAATACTGCTCCCTTAGTGTCCTCCCTTACACCCCACCCCTTCTCCTGCCTTCTAATACTGCTCCTCCTCCCTTACACCCCACCCCTTCTCCTTTCTTCTAATACTTCCCCTTTAGTGTCCTCATACACCCCACCCCTTCTCCTGTCTTCTAATACTGCCCCTTTAGTGTCCTCCTTACACCCCACCCCTTCTCCTGTCTTCTAATACTGCCCCTTTAGTGTCCTCCCTTACACCTCACCCCTTCTCCTGTCTTCTAATACTGCCCTTTGGTGTCCTCCCTTACACCCCACACCCTACACCCCACCCTTCTCCTGTCTTCTAATACTGCCCCTCCTCCCTTACACCCCACCCCTTCTCCTGTCTTCTAATACTTCCCCTCCTTTAGTGTCCTGCCCCCTTTACACCTACACCCCACCCTTCTCCTGTCTTCTAATACTGCCCCTTTAGTGTCCTCCCTTACACCCCACCCCTTCTCCTGTCTTCTAATACTGCCCCTTAGTGTCCTCCCTTACACCCCACCCCTTCTCCTGTCTTCTAATACTGCCCCTTTAGTGTCCTCCCTTACACCCCACCCCTTCTCCTGCCTTCTAATACTGCCCCTCCTCCCTTACACCCCACCCCTTCTCCTGTCTTCTAATACTGCCCCTTAGTGTCCTCCCTTACACCCCACCCCTTCTCCTGTCTTCTAATACTGCTCCCCTCCTCCCTTACACCCCACCCTTCTCCTGTCTTCACCCCATTCTCCTGTATTCTAATACTGCCCCTCCTCTACACCCCACCCCTCCTCCCTTCTAACACCCTTACACCCCTTCTCCTGTCTTCTAATACTGCCCCTTTTAGTGTCCTCCCATACACCCCACCCCTTCTCCTGTCTTCTAATACTGCCCCCTTTAGTGTCCTCCTTACACCTCACCCTTCTCCTGTCTTCTAATACTGCCCTTTAGTGTCCTCCCTTACACCCCACCCCTTCTCCTGTCTTCTAATACTGCCCCTCCTCCCTTACACCCCACCCCCTTCTCCTGTCTTCCCCTCCCTAATACTTCCCTTTAGTGTCCTCCCTTACACCCCACCCCCTTCTCCTGTCTTCTAATACTGCCCTTTAGTGTCCTCCCTTACACCCCACCCCTTCTCCTGTCTTCTAATACTGCCCCTAGTGTCCTCCCTTACACCCCACCCCTTCTCCTGTCTTCTAATACTGCCCTTTAGTGTCCTCCCTTACACCCCACCCCTTCTCCTGTCTTCTAATACTGCCCCTTTAGTGTCCTCCTTACACCCCACCCTTCTCCTGTCTTCTAATACTGTCTTCTAATACTGCCCCTTTAGTGTCCTCCCTTACACCCCACCCCTTCTCCTGTCTTCTAATACTGCCCCTCCTCCCTTACACCCCACCCCTTCTCCTGTCTTCTAATACTGCCCCTTTAGTGTCCTCCCTTACACCCCACCCCTTCTCCTGTCTTCTAATACTGCCCCTTTAGTGTCCTCCTTACACCCCACCCCTTCTCCTGTCTTCTAATACTGCCCTCCTCCCTTACACCCCACCCCTTCTCCTGTCTTCTAATACTGCCCCTCCTTTAGTGTCCTCCCTTACACCCCACCCTTCTCCTGTCTTCTAATACTGCCCCTTTAGTGTCCTCCTTACACCCCACCCTTCTCCTGTCTTCTAATACTGCCCCTCCTCCCTTACACCCCACCCTTCTCCTGTCTTCTAATACTGCCCTTAGTGTCCTCCCTTACACCCCACCCTTCTCCTGTCTTCTAATACTGCCCTCCTCCCTTACACCCCACCCCTTCTCCTGTCTTCTAATACTGCCCCTTTAGTGTCCTCCCTTACACCCCACCCCTTATCCTGTCTTCTAATACTGCCCCTTTAGTGTCCTCCCTTACACCTCACCCCTTCTCCTGCCTTCTAATACTGCCCCTTTAGTGTCCTCCCTTACACCCCACCCTTCTCCTGTCTTCTAATACTGCCCCTCCTCCCTTACACCCCACCCTTCTCCTGTCTTCTAATACTGTCCCTTAGTGTCCTCCTTACACCCCACCCCTTCTCCTGTCTTCTAATACTGCCCCTTAGTGTCCTCCCATTACACCCCACCCCTTCTCCTGTCTTCTAATACTGCCCTTTCCTCCTTTACACCCCACCCCTTCTCCTGTCTTCTAATACTGCCTTTAGTGTCCTCCCCTTACACCCCACCCCTTCCCTGTCTTTAATACTCCTGTCCTCCTTACACCCCACCCCTTCTCCTGTCTTCTTAGTGCCCCTTTAGTGTCCTCCCTTACACCCCACCCCTTCTCCTGTCTTCTAATACTGCCCCTTTAGTGTCCTCCCTTACACCCCAACCCTTCTCCTGTCTTCTAATACTGCCCCTTTAGTGTCCTCCCTTACACCCCAACCCTTCTCCTGTCTTCTAATACTGCCCTTTAGTGTCCTCCCTTACACCCCAACCCTTCTCCTGTCTTCTAATACTGCCCCTTAGTGTCCTCCCTTACACCCCAACCCTTCTCCTGTCTTCTAATACTGCCCCTCCTCCCTTACACCCCACCCTTCTCCTGTCTTCTAATACTGCCCCTCCTCCTCCCTTACACCCCACCCTTCTCCTGTCTTCTAATACTGCCCTTTAGTGTCCTCCCTTACACCCCACCCCTTCTCCTGTCTTCTAATACTGCCCCTTTAGTGTCCTCCCCTTACACCCCACCCCTTCTCCTGTCTTCTAATACTGCCCCTTTAGTGTCCTCCCCTTACACCCCACCCCTTCTCCTGTCTTCTAATACTGCCCCCCTCCCTTACACCCCACCCCTTCTCCTGTCTTCTAATACTGCCCCTCCTCCCTTACACCCCACCCTTCTCCTGTCTTCTAATACTGCCCTTTTAGTGTCCTCCCTTACACCCCACCCCTTCTCCTGTCTTCTAATACTGCCCCTTTAGTGTCCTCCCTTACACCCCACCCCTTCTCCTGTCTTCTAACCCCACTCCCCCCTCCTCCCTTACACCCCACCCCTTCTCCTGTCTTCTAATACTGCCCCTTTAGTGTCCTCCCTTACACCCCACCCCTTCTCCTGTCTTCTAATACTGCCCCTTTAGTGTCCTCCCTTACACCCCACCCCTTCTCCTGTCTTCTAATACTGCCCCTTTAGTGTCCTCCCTTACACCCCACCCCTTCTCCTGTCTTCTAATACTGCCCTCCTCCCTTACACCCCACCCCTTCTCCTGTCTTCTAATACTGCCCCTTTAGTGTCCTCCCTTACACCCCACCCCTTCTCCTGCCTTCCCTAATACTGCCCTTTTAGTGTCCTCCCTACACCCCACCCCTTCTCCTGTCTTCTAATACTGCCCCTCCTCCCTTACACCCCAACCCTTCTCCTGTCCTAATACTGCCCCTTCTTAGTGTCCTCCCCTTACACCCCACCCCTTCTCCTGTCTTCTAATACTGCCCCTCCTCCCTTACACCCCACCCCTTCTCCTGTCTTCTAATACTGCCCCCTCCTGTCCTACACCCCACCCTTCTCCTGTCTTCTAATACTGCCCTTTAGTGTCCTCCCTTACACCCCACCCCTTCTCCTGTCTTCTAATACTGCCCTCCTCCTTACACCCCACCCCTTCTCCTGTCTTCCCCTCCTTACACCCCACCCCTTCTCCTGTCTTCTAATACTGCCCCTTTAGTGTCCTCCCTTACACCCCACCCTTCTCCTGTCTTCTAATACTGCTTCCCTCCTCCTTACACCCCACCCTTCTCCTGTCTTCTAATACTGCCCTCCCTTAGTGTCCTCCCTTACACCCCACCCCTTCTCCTGTCTTCTAATACTGCCCCTTTAGTGTCCTCCCTTACACCCCACCCTTCTCCTGTCTTCTAATACTGCCCTCCTCCTTACACCCCACCCCTTCTCCTGTCTTCTAATACTGCCCCTTTAGTGTCCTCCTTACACCCCACCCCTTCTCCTGTCTTCTAATACTGCCCTTTAGTGTCCTCCCCTTACACCCCACCCCTTCTCCTGTCTTCTAATACTGCCCCTTTAGTGTCCTCCCTTTTTACACCCCACCCCTTCTCCTGTCTTCTAATACTGCCCCTCCCTCCCTTACACCCCAACCCTTCTCCTGTCTTCTAATACTGCCCATTAGTGTCCCCTTACACCCCACCCCTTCTCCTGTCTTCTAATATAGTGTCCTCCCTTACACCCCACCCTTCTCCTGTCTTCTAATACTGCCCTTTTAGTGTCCTCCCTTACACCCCAACCCTTCTCTAATACTGTCTTCTAATACTGCCCCTCCTCCCTTACACCCCACCCCTTCTCCTGTCTTCTAATACTGCCCCCTCCTCCCTTACACCCCACCCCTTCTCCTGTCTTCTAATACTGCCCCTCCTCCCTTACACCCCACCCCTTCTCCTGTCTTCTAATACTGCCCCTTTAGTGTCCTCCCTTACACCCCAACCCTTCTCCTGTCTTCTAATACTGCCCCTTAGTGTCCTCCCTTACACCCCACCCCTTCTCCTGTCTTCTAATACTGCCCCTCCTCCCTTACACCCCACCCCTTCTCCTGTCTTCTAATACTGCCCCTTTAGTGTCCTCCCTTACACCCCACCCCTTCTCCTGTCTTCTAATACTGCCCCCTTTAGTGTCCTCCTTACACCCCACCCCTTCTCCTGTCTTCTAATACTGTCCCTTTTTAGTGTCCTCCCTTACACCCCAACCCTTCTCCTGTCTTCTAATACTGCCCCTTAGTGTCCTCCCTTTACACCCCACCCCTTCTCCTGTCTTCTAATACTGCCCCTTTTAGTGTCCTCCTTACACCCCACCCCTTCTCCTGTCTTCTAATAGTGTCCTCCCTTACACCCCACCCCTTCTCCTGTCTTCTAATACTGCCCTCCTCCCTTACACCCCACCTTCTCCTGTCTTCTAATACTGCCTCCTCCTTACACCCCACCCCTTCTCCTGTCTTCTAATACTGCCCTTTAGTGTCCTCCCCTTACACCCCACCCCTTCTCCTGTCTTCTAATACTGTCCCCCCTCCTCCCTTACACCCCACCCCTTCTCCTGTCTTCTAATACTGCCCTTTAGTGTCCTCCCTTACACCCCACCCCTTCTCCTGTCTTCTAATACTGCCCCTCCTCCCTTACACCCCACCCCTTCTCCTGTCTTCTAATACTGTCCTCCCTTTAGTGTCCTCCTTACACCCCACCCCTTCTCCTGTCTTCTAATACTGCCCCCCTACACCCCAGTGTCCTCCTCCTACACCCCACCCTTCTCCTGTCTTCTAATACTGCCCCTCCTCCCTTACACCCCACCCTTCTCCTGTCTTCTAATACTGCCCCTCCTCCCTTACACCCCACCCCTTCTCCTGTCTTCTAATACTGCCCCTCCTCCCTTACACCCCACCCCTTCTCCTGTCTTCTAATACTGCCCCTTTAGTGTCCTCCCTTACACCCCAACCCTTCTCCTGTCTTCTAATACTGCCCCTCCTCCCTTACACCCCAACCCTTCTCCTGTCTTCTAATACTGCCCCTTAGTGTCCTCCCTTACACCCCAACCCTTCTCCTGTCTTCTAATACTGCCCCTTAGTGTCCTCCCTTACACCCCACCCCTTCTCCTGTCTTCTAATACTGCCCCTTTAGTGTCCTCCCTTACACCCACCCCTTCTCCTGTCTTCTAATACTGCCCCTCCTCCCTTACACCCCACCCTTCTCCTGTCTTCTACTGCCCCTTTAGTGTCCTCCCTTACACCCCACCCCTTCTCCTGTCTTCTAATACTGCCCCCTTTAGTGTCCTCCTTACACCCCACCCCTTCTCCTGTCTTCTAATACTCCCCTTTTAGTGTCCTCCCTTACACCCCACCCTTCTCCTGTCTTCTAATACTGCTTACACCCTAATTGCACCCCACCCCTTCTCTGTCTTCTAATCACTGCCCCTCCTCCCTTACACCCCACCCCTTCTCCTGTCTTCTAATACTGCCCCTCCTTACACCCCACCCTTCTCCTGTCTTCTAATCTCCCTACATACTGCTCCTGTCTTTAGTGTCCTCCTCACCCCACCCCTTCTCCTGTCTTCTAATACTGCCCCTCCTCCCTTACACCCCACCCCTTCTCCTGTCTTCTAATACTGATTCCTCCCTTACACCCCACCCTTCTCCTGTCTTCTAATACTGCCCCTCCTCCATACACCCCACCCCTTCTCCTGTCTTCTAATACTGCCCCTCCTCCCTTACACCCCACCCCCCTTCTCCTGTCTTCTAATACTTTAGTGCCCCTTTAGTGTCTGCCCTCCCTTACACCCCACCCCTTCTCCTGTCTTCTAATACTGCCCCTTTAGTGTCCTCCCTTACACCCCACCCTTCTCCTGTCTTCTAATACTGCCCTCCTCCCTTACACCCCACCCCTTCTCCTGTCTTCTAATACTGCCCCTTTTTAGTGTCCTCCCTTACACCCCACCCCTTCTCCTGTCTTCTAATACTCCCTCCCTCCTCCCTTACACCCCACCCCTTCTCCTGTCTTCTAATACTGCCCCCTCCTCCCTTACACCCCACCCCTTCTCCTGTCTTCTAATACTGCCCCTTCCTCCTCCCTTACACCCCACCCCTTCTCCTCCTGTCTTCTAATACTGCTTCTAATAGTGTCCTCCCTTACACCCCACCCCCTTCAATACTGCCCCTGTCTTCTAATACTGCCTTCCTCCTCCCTTACACCCCACCCTTCTCCTGTCTTCTAATACTGCCCCTTTAGTGTCCTCCCTTACACCCCACCCCTTCTCCTGTCTTCTAATGCCCCTTTAGTGTCCTCCTACACCCCACTCTCCCTAGTGTCCTCCCTTACACCCCACCCCTTCTCCTGTCTTCTAATACTGCCCCTCCTCCCTTACACCCACCCCTTCTCCTGTCTTCTAACTGCTGCCTACACCCCAACCCTCTCCTGTCTTCTAACCTCCTACACCCCACCCCTTCTCCCTTTAGTGCCCCTCATCCCCTTACACCCCACCCCTTCTCCTGTCCCTAATACTGCCCTCCTCCCTTACACCCCACCCTTCTCCTGTCTTCTAATACTGCCCCTTTAGTGTCCTCCCTTACACCCCACCCCTTCTCCTGTCTTCTAATACTGTCCCCTTAGTGTCCTCCCTTACACCCCACCCCTTCTCCTGTCTTCTAATACTGCCCCTTTACCTCCTCCTTACACCCCACCCCTTCTCCTGTCTTCTAATACTGCCCTCCTCCCTTACACCCCACCCCTTCTCCTGTCTTCTAATACTGCTCCCCTTTAGTGTCCTCCCTTACACCCCACCCCTTCTCCTGTCTTCTAATCACTGCCCTTTAGTGTCCTCCCTTACACCCCACCCCTTCTCCTGTCTTCTAATACTGCCTCCTCTCCCTTACACCCCAACCCTTCTCCTGTCTTCTAATACTGCCCCTTTAGTGTCCTCCCTTACACCCCACCCCTTCTCCTGCCCCCTTCTTCTACAATCCTGCCCTTTAGTGTCCTCCCTTACACCCCACCCCTTCTCCTGTCTTCTAATACTGTCCCTTTAGTGTCCTCCCTTACACCCCACCCCTTCTCCTGTCTTCTAATACTGCCCCTCCTCCCTTACACCCCACCCCTTCTCCTGTCTTCTAATACTGCCCCTTTAGTGTCCTCCCTTACACCCCACCCCTTCTCCTGTCTTCTAATACTGCCCCTTTAGTGTCCTCCCTTACACCCCACCCCTTCTCCTGTCTTCTAATACTGTCCTCCCTTACACCTCAACCCTTCTCCTGTCTTTAATACTGCCCCTCCTCCTTTACACCCCACCCCTTCTCCCTTACACCCCACCCCCTTCTCCTGTCTTCTAATACTGCCCCTCCTCCCTTACACCCCACCCCTTCTCCTGTCTTCTAATACTGCCCTCCTTACACCCCACCCCTTCTCCTGTCTTCTAATACTGCCCCTCCTCCCTTACACCCCACCCTTCTCCTGTCTTCTAATACTGCCCTCCTCCCTTACACCCCACCCCTTCTCCTGTCTTCTAATACTGCCCCTAGTGTCCCTTACACCCACCCCTTCTCCTGTCTTCTAATACTGCCCCTCCTCCCTTACACCCCACCCCTTCTCCTGTCTTCTAATACTGCCCCTTTAGTGTCCTCCCTTACACCCCACCCCTTCTCCTGTCTTCTAATACTGCCCTCCTCCCTTACACCCCACCCCTTCTCCTGTCTTCCTAACTCCTCCCATTACACCCCACCCCTTCTCCTGTCTTCTAATACTGTCCCTTAGTGTCCTCCCTTACACCCCACCCTTCTCCTGTCTTCTAATGCTGCCCCTTAGTGTCCTCCCTTACACCCCACCCCTTCTCCTGTCTTCTAATACTGCCCCTTACACCCCAGTGTCCTCCCTTACACCCCAACCCTTCTCCTGTCTTCTAATACTGCCCCTTAGTGTCCTCCCTACACCCCACCCCTTCTTTCCTGTCTTCTAATACTGCCCCTCCTCCCTTACACCCCACCCCTTCTCCTGTCTTCTAATACTGCCCCTCCTCCTTACACCCCACCCCTTCTCCTGTCTTCTAATACTGCCCCTCCTCCCTTACACCCTCACCCCTTCTCCTGTCTTCTAATACTGCCCTTTTTAGTGTCCTCCTTACACCCCACCCCTTCTCCTGTCTTCTCTACTGCCCCTCCTCCTTACACCCCAACCCTTCTCCTGTCTTCTAATACTTTCTCCCTCCTCCCTTACACCCCAACCTTCTTCCTCCTGTCCTCCTTCATCTCTGCCCTCCTCCTTACCCCCACCCCTTCTCCTGTCTTCTAATACTGCCCCTTAGTGTCCTCCCTTACACCCCACCCCTTCTCCTGTCTTCTAATACTGCCCCTCCTCCCTTACACCCCACCTCCTTCTCCTGTCTTCCTACTGCCCCTTTAGTGTCCTCCTTACACCCCACCCCTTCTCCTGTCTTCTAATACTGCCCTTTAGTGTCCTCCTTACACCCCACCCCTTCTCCTGTCTTCTAATACTGCCCTCCTCCCTTACACCCCAACCCTTCTCCTGTCTTCTAATACTGCCCCTCCTCCCTTACACCCCACCCCTTCTCCTGTCTTCTAATACTGCTCCTCCTCCTCCTTACACCCCACCCCTTCTCCTGTCTTCTAAATACTGCCCCTCCTCCCTTACACCCCACCCCTTCTCCTGTCTTCTAATACTGCCCTTTAGTGTCCTCCTTACACCCCACCCCTTCTCCTTTCTTCTAATACTGCCCCCTTTAGTGTCCTCCCTTACACCCCACCCCTTCTCCTGTCTTCTAATACTGCCCCTTTAGTGTCCTCCCTTACACCCCACCCTTCTCCTGTCTTCTTCTACACCCCACTCTCCTGTCTTCTTAGTCCTCCTCCCTTACACCCCACCCCTTCTCCTGTCTTCTAATACTGCCCCTCCTCCCTTACACCCCACCCCTTCTCCTGTCTTCTAATACTGCCCCTTTAGTGTCCTCCCTTACACCCCACCCCTTCTCCTGCCTTCTAATACTGCCCCTCCTCCCTTACACCCCACCCCTTCTCCTGTCTTCTAATACTGCCCCTTTAGTGTCCTCCCTTACACCCCACCCCTTCTCCTGTCTTCTAATACTGCCCCTTTAGTGTCCTCCCTTACACCCCACCCCTTCTCCTGTCTTCTAATACTGCCCCTTTAGTGTCCTCCCTTACACCCCACCCCTTCTCCTGTCTTCTAATACTCCTGCCCTCCTCCCTCCTACACCCCACCCCTTCTCCTGTCTTCTAATACTGCCCTTTCCTCCCTTACACCCCACCCCTTCTCCTGTCTTCTAATACTGCCCCTTTAGTGTCCTCCCTTACACCCCACCCCTTCTCCTGTCTTCTAATACACCCCACTTCTCCTGTCTTCTTTACTGTGTCCTCCCTTACACCCCACCCTTCTCCTGTCTTCTAATACTGCCCCTCCTTTACACCCCACCCCTTCTCCTGTCTTCTAATACTGCCCCTCCTCCCTTACACCCCAACCCCCCTTTTCCTGTCTTCTCCTGTCTTTTAATACTGCCCCTCCTTTACACCCCACCCCTTCTCCTGTGTCCTCCCCTTACACCCCACCCCTTCTCCTGTCTTCTAATACTACACCCCACCCCTTCTTAGTCTTCCCCTCCTTCTCCTGTCTTCTAATACTGCTCCTCCCCACACCCCACCTTCTTCTCCTGTCTTCCTTCCCTCCTCCCTTACACCCCACCCTTCTCCTGTCTTCTAATACTGCCCCTTTAGTGTCCTCCCTTACACCCCACCCCTTCTCCTGCCTTCTAATACTGCCCCTCCTCCTTACACCCCACCCCTTCTCGGGTCTTCTAATACTGCCCTTAGTGTCCTCCCTTACACCCCACCCCTTCTCCTGCCTTCTAATACTGCCCCTTTAGTGTCCTCCCTTACACCCCACCCCTTCTCCTGTCTTCTAATACTGCCCCTTTAGTGTCCTCCCTTACACCCCACCCCTTCTCGGGTCTTCTAATACTGCCCCCTTAGTGTCCTCCCTTACACCCCACCCCTTCTCCTGCCTTCTAATACTGCCCCTTTAGTGTCCTCCTTACACCCCACCCCTTCTCCTGTCTTCTAATACTGCCCTTTAGTGTCCTCCCTTACACCCCATCCCTTCTCCTGTCTTTTAATACTGCCCCTTTAGTGTCCTCCCTTACACCCCACCCCTTCTCCTGTCTTCTAATACTGCCCCTCCTCCCTTACACCCCACCCCTTCTCCTGTCTTCTAATACTGCCCCTCCTCCCTTACACCCCACCCCTTCTCCTGTCTTCTAATACTGCCCTTTAGTGTCCTCCCTTACACCCCACCCCTTCTCCTGTCTTCTAATACTGCCCCTCCTCCCTTACACCCCACCCCTTCTCCTGTCTTCTAATACTGCCCCTCCTCCCTTACACCCCACCCCTTCTCCTGTCTTCTAATACTGCCCCTCCTCCCTTACACCCCAACCCTTCTCCTGTCTTCTAATACTGCCCCTCCTCCCTTACACCCCAACCCTTCTCCTGTCTTTTAATACTGCCCCTCCTCCTTACACCCCACCCCTTCTCCTGTCTTCTAATACTGCCCCTCCTCCCTTACACCCCACCCCTTCTCCTGTCTTCTAATACTGCCCCTTTAGTGTCCTCCCTTACACCCCACCCCTTCTCCTGTCTTCTAATACTGCCCCTTTAGTGTCCTCCCTTACACCCCACCCTTCTCCTGTCTTCTAATACTGCCCTCCTCCCTACACCCCACCCTTCTCCTGTCTTCTAATACTGCCCCCTCCTCCCTTACACCCCAACCCTTCTCCTGTCTTCTAATACTGCCCCTCCTCCCTTACACCCCAACCCTTCTCCTGTCTTCTAATACTGCCCCTCCTCCCTTACAACCCACCCTTCTCCTGTCTTCTAATACTGCCCTCCTCCCTTACACCCCACCCCTTCTCCTGTCTTCTAATACTGCTCCTCCTCCCTTACACCCCACCCCTTCTCCTGTCTTCTAATACTGCCCCTCCTCCCTTACACCCCACCCCTTCTCCTGTCTTCTAATACTGCCCCTTTAGTGTCCTCCCTTACACCCCACCCCTTCTCCTGCCTTCTAATACTGCCCCTCCTCCCTTACACCCCACCCCTTCTCGGGTCTTCTAATACTGCCCCCTTAGTGTCCTCCCCTTACACCCCACCCCTTCTCCTGCCTTCTAATACTGCCCCTTTAGCGTCCTCCCTTACACCCCACCCCTTCTCCTGTCTTCTAATACTGCCCCTTTAGTGTCCTCCCTTACACCCCAACCCTTCTCGGGTCTTCTAATACTGCCCCCTTAGTGTCCTCCCTTACACCCCACCCCTTCTCCTGCCTTCTAATACTGCCCCCTTTAGTGTCCTCCCTTACACCACACCCCTTCTCCTGTCTTTTAATACTGCCCCTTAGTGTCCTCCCTTACACCCCACCCCTTCTCCTGTATTCTAATACTGCCCCTCCCTTACACCCCACCCATTCTCCTGTCTTCTAATACTGCCCCTTTAGTGTCCTCCCTTACACCCCACCCCTTCTCCTGTCTTCTAATAATGCCCTCCTCCCTTACACCCCACCCCTTCTCCTGTCTTCTAATACTGCCCCTTTAGTGTCCTCCCTTACACCCCACCCCTTCTCCTGTCTTCTAATACTGCCCCTTTAGTGTCCTCCCTTACACCCCACCCCTTCTCCTGTCTTCTAATACTGCCCCTCCTCCCTTACACCCCACCCCTTCTCCTGTCTTCTAATACTGCTCCTCCTCCCTTACACCCCACCCCTTCTCCTGTCTTCTAATACTGCCCCTCCTCCCTTACACCCCACCCCTTCTCCTGTCTTCTAATACTGCCCCTTTAGTGTCCTCCCTTACACCCCACCCCTTCTCCTGCCTTCTAATACTGCCCCTCCTCCCTTACACCCCACCCTTCTCGGGTCTTCTAATACTGCCCCTTAGTGTCCTCCCTTACACCCCACCCCTTCTCCTGCCTTCTAATACTGCCCCTTTAGTGTCCTCCCTTACACCCCACCCCTTCTCCTGTCTTCTAATACTGCCCCTTTAGTGTCCTCCCTTACACCCCACCCCTTCTCGGGTCTTCTAATACTGCCCCTTAGTGTCCTCCCTTACACCCCACCCCTTCTCCTGTCTTCTAATACTGCCCCTTTAGTGTCCTCCCTTACACCCCACCCCTTCTCCTGTCTTCTAATACTGCCCCTTTAGTGTCCTCCCTTACACCCCATCCCTTCTCCTGTCTTTTAATACTGCCCCTTTAGTGTCCTCCCTTACACCCCACCCCTTCTCCTGTCTTCTAATACTGCCCCTCCTCCCTTACACCCCACCCCTTCTCCTGTCTTCTAATACTGCCCCTCCTCCCTTACACCCCACCCCTTCTCCTGTCTTCTAATACTGCCCCTCCTCCCTTACACCCCACCCCTTCTCCTGTCTTCTAATACTGCCCCTCCTCCCTTACACCCCACCCCTTCTCCTGTCTTCTAATACTGCCCTCCTCCCTTACACCCCAACCCTTCTCCTGTCTTCTAATACTGCCCCTCCTCCCTTACACCCCAACCCTTCTCCTGTCTTCTAATACTGCCCCTCCTCCCTTACACCCCAACCCTTCTCCTGTCTTTTAATACTGCCCCTCCTCCATTACACCCCACCCCTTCTCCTGTCTTCTAATACTGCCCCTCCTCCCTTACACCCCACCCCTTTTCCTGTCTTCTAATACTGCCCCTTTAGTGTCCTCCCTTACACCCCACCCCTTCTCCTTTCTTCTAATACTGCCCCTTTAGTGTCCTCCCTTACACCCCACCCCTTCTCCTGTCTTCTAATACTGCCCCTTTAGTGTCCTCCCTTACACCCCACCCCTTCTCCTGTCTTCTAATACTGCCCCTCCTCCCTTACACCCCACCCCTTCTCCTGTCTTCTAATACTGCTCCTCCTCCCTTACACCCCACCCCTTCTCCTGTCTTCTAATACTGCCCCTCCTCCCTTACACCCCACCCCTTCTCCTGTCTTCTAATACTGCCCCTTTAGTGTCCTCCCTTACACCCCACCCCTTCTCCTGCCTTCTAATACTGCCCCTCCTCCCTTACACCCCACCCCTTCTCGGGTCTTCTAATACTGCCCCCTTAGTGTCCTCCCTTACACCCCACCCCTTCTCCTGCCTTCTAATACTGCCCCTTTAGTGTCCTCCCTTACACCCCACCCCTTCTCCTGTCTTCTAATACTGCCCCTTTAGTGAACTCCCTTACACCCCACCCCTTCTCGGGTCTTCTAATACTGCCCCCTTAGTGTCCTCCCTTACACCCCACCCCTTCTCCTGCCTTCTAATACTGCCCCTTTAGTGTCCTCCCTTACACCCCACCCCTTCTCCTGTCTTCTAATACTGCCCCTTTAGTGTCCTCCCTTACACCCCATCCCTTCTCCTGTCTTTTAATACTGCCCCTTTAGTGTCCTCCCTTACACCCCACCCCTTCTCCTGTATTCTAATACTGCCCCTCCTCCCTTACACCCCACCCATTCTCCTGTCTTCTAATACTGCCCCTTTAGTGTCCTCCCTTACACCCCACCCCTTCTCCTGTCTTCTAATAATGCCCCTCCTCCCTTACACCCCACCCCTTCTCCTGTCTTCTAATACTGCCCCTTTAGTGTCCTCCCTTACACCCCACCCCTTCTCCTGTCTTCTAATACTGCCCCTTTAGTGTCCTCCCTTACACCCCAACCCTTCTCCTGTCTTCTAATACTGCCCCTCCTCCCTTACACCCCACCCCTTCTCCTGTCTTCTAATACTGTCCCTTTAGTGTCATCCCTTACACCCCACCCCTTCTCCTGTCTTCTAATACTGCCCCTCCTCCCTTACACCCCACCCCTTTTCCTGTCTTCTAATACTGCCCCTTAGTGTCCTCCCTTACACCTCACCCCTTCTCCTGTCTTCTAATACTGTCCCTTTAGTGTCCTCCCTTACACCCCACCCCTTCTCCTGTCTTCTAATACTGCACCTCCTCCCTTACACCCCACCCCTTCTCCTGCCTTCTAATACTGCCCCTCCTCCCTTACACCCCACCCCTTCTCCTGCCTTCTAATACTGCCCCTTTAGTGTCCTCCCTTACACCCCACCCCTTCTCCTGTCTTCTAATACTGCCCCTTTAGTGTCCCCCCTTACACCCCACCCCTTCTCCTGTCTTCTAATACTGCCCCTTAGTGTCCTCCCTTACACCCCACCCCTTCTCCTGTCTTCTAATTCTGCCCCTCCTCCCTTACACCCCACCCCTTCTCCTGTCTTCTAATACTGCCCCTCCTCCCTTACACCCCACCCCTTCTCCTGCCTTCTAATACAGCCCCTTTAGTGTCCTCCTCCCTACACCCCACCCCTTCTCCTGTCTTCTAATACTGCCCCTTTAGTGTCCTCCCTTACACCCCACCCCTTCTCCTGCCTTCTAATACTGCCCCTCCTCCCTTACACCCCACCCCTTCTCCTGTCTCTAATACTGCCCCTTCTCCCTTACACCCCACCCCTTCTCCTGTCTTCTAATACTGCCCCTCCTCCCTTACACCCCACCCCTTCTCCTGTCTTCTAATACTGCCCTTAGTGTCCTCCCTTACACCCCACCCTTCTCCTGTCTTCTAATTCCCCCTTCTCCCTTACACCCCACCCCTTCTCCTGTCTTCTAATACTGCCCCTCTCCCTTACACCCCACCCCTTCTCCTGTCTTCTAATACTGCCCCTTCTCCCTTACACCCCACCCCTTCTCCTGTCTTCTAATACTGCCCCTTAGTGTCCTCCCTTACACCCCACCCCTTCTCCTGTCTTCTAATACTGCCCCTTTAGTGTCCTCCCTTACACCCCACCCCTTCTCCTGTCTTCTAATACTGCCCCTTTAGTGTCCTCCCTTACACCCCACCCCTTCTCCTGTCTTCTTGCACCCCCCTTTTTCCCCTCACCTCTACCTCCTTTCCTTGCCCCCTTCATGATGTGTCTTCTATGTTACCCTCTTTTCCCACTCCTGCTTTTTTACCCCTAGGCTTTGCCCCACTCCTGAAGCTCTATTCCCTACTCTCCCTCCAACCTCAGTTCCCACTCCTGCTTGTTTACCCCTAAGCTTTGCCCCACTCCTGAAGCTCTATTCCCTACTCTCCCTCCAACCTCAGTTCCCACTCCTGCTTGTTTACCCCTAAGCTTTGCCCCACTCCTGAAGCTCTATTCCCTACTCTCCCTCCCACCTCAGTTCCCACTCTAGGCGATGTGTGTGTGTGTATGTGTTTATGTGTGTTTGGCTTTGTTGGGTCACGCTTTCCCCAGCTGAGCGTTGGGTCTGGTCTGACCTAATGCACTAGTGATTAAGGACCATATTCAAAGCTGCATGGACACAAGACAATCCTGGCTAATGAACTATCGACCGACCGGGCCACCCAGTCAGTCTAAAGCAAGCTGACAGTCAGTGTGTGTCTGGACATGTTGAACTTTCTTGTGTAGTAAACAAACAAAAAATTTGACCAACTGGGGACATTTTTATAGTCCCCACGAGGTGAAATGCTATTTCTAGGAGGTTTAGGGTTAAGGTTAGAATTAGTGTTAGGGTTAGAATTAGTGTTAGGGTTACTATTAGGTTAAGGGTTAGAGTTAGGAGCCAGGGTTAGTTTTAAGATTAGGGTTAGGAGCTAGGGTTAGTTTTAAGATTAGGGTTAGGAGCTAGGGTTAGTTTTAAGATTAGGGTTAGGAGCTAGGGTTAGTTTTAAGATTAGGGTTAGGAGCTAGGGTTAGTTTTAAGATTAGGGTTAGGAGCTAGGTTTAGGGTTACAGTTAAGGTTTTAGGTTTTTGGTTTTTGGGTTTAGGTTATGGTTGAGGTCAGGGTTAGGGTAACGGTAAAAGTACGGTTTAGGGTTAGGATTAGGGTTAGGGTTAGGGTTAGGATTAGGATTAGGGTTAGGGTTAGGATTAGGACTAGGGTTAGGGGTTAGAGAAAATAAGATTTTGAATGGGACTGAATTGTGTGTCCTCACAAGGTTAGCTGTACAAGACTGTGTGTGTGTGTGTGCGTGTGCGTATGTGTTCGTGCATGTGTCCATCAGACCCCAGCTGACCACTCGAGTGCTTTTAAGAGAGAACGCCTACCAGTGTAATTGATGTACAGTAAACTGGCCTTTTTCTTCTCCCTTTGGCCTGGTTGAAGACTGACCACTAGGACCCCCAGACAGCTTTATGAAGACCAGACAGACCTGAACATTAGAATCCCCACATATCTTTATGAAGACATTAATGACTGGAAAATCAGACCTGACCACTAGCATCAACAGACAACTTCATGAAGACATTAATAGAGAGAGGAGAACAGAGGAGAGAGAGAGATAGAGATGTTAACACATGTTTCCATGCCAATAAAGCCCCTTGAATTGAGAGAGAGAGATAGAGAGAGAGAGAGAATGTCCGTATTAGAGACATATTTTCCCCTCAGATTACACAGACCCACAAATCCAATTTTGATAGACTCCCATATCTACTGGGTGAAATACCACAGTGTGCCGTCACAGCAGCAAGATTTGTGACCTGTAGCCACAAGAAAAGGGCAACCAGTGAATAACCAACACCATTGTAAATACAACCTATAATACAACCCATATTTATGTTTATTTATTTACCTTTTGTACTTTAACTATTTGCACATCATTACAACACTGTATATAGACATAATACAACACTGTATATAGACATAATACAACACTGTATATAGACATAATACAACACTGTATATAGACATAATACAACACTGTATATAGACATAATACAACACTGTATATAGACATAATACAACACTGTATATAGACATAATACAACACTGTATATAGACATAATACAACACTGTATATAGACATAATACAACACTGTATATATACATAATACAACACTGTACATTTTTATTGTTTATTTTACTTTTGTTCATTAACTATTTCACTTGCTTTGGCAATGTTAACATATGTTTCCCATGCCAATAAATTGAAATGGAATTGAGAGAGAGAGAATATTGAGGAACTGATTAACTGATTTCAAATGTCATCCATAGTTCAATAGACAAAGTTATAAACATACATGATTGTATTGGCGTAACGAACTCCTGCACACACAATTATCTCACTGCCGTATTCAAACACATAAAAAAAGCCGATGTTAAAATGCACTTCTTCCCAAAACACCAGCAACATTTCAGAGAATGGTATGCAAAAAGGACTTAAAAGTCCATCAAACCAACTCCTACAATCACACCAACATTCAGGAAATACCAGTTAAAACGCTGAGCCTTCCTGTTAGTGCTTTTTCCCAGTGATCTAGCTGCGCACTATGAATTTTTGAACAGCACAAAAATGCTCTCATTTCATCTAATCGCTCCAATCATATGGTAATCTTTGGTAGGCAGGTGGGAGAATATCGCTCAGCTATAATTGGCGGTTGGTTATTGGAGTAGCACGGGAGTCTGTTAGAAATATGTTTTAAAGCCTAACTAGTTTTGACGGGTCAGATCAGAAAGCGTTGAGCGCATGGCAAGTGGGTGTGTGTGTTTGTGCGTGTGTGTGTCTGTGTGTGTGTGTGTGTGTGTTTGTGTTCGTGTGTGTGTGTGTGTGTTTTGTGTGTGTGTGTGTGTGTTCGTGTGTGTGTGTGTTCGTGTGTGTGTGTGTGTGTGTTCGTGTGTGCGTGTCCATGAATAGGATGCATTTTTAAAAGTGTGTGTGTGTGTTCGTGTGCGCGTGCGTTTGTGTGTTCGTGTGCGTGTCCATGAATATGATGCATTTTTAAACAGTGCCAATTACCCCACAGAGTGAGATTTTACTGAGACATTTGTATTGTGTAATATAATATAGTCATCATCCACACACACTTCATGACCAATCTAGATCCTAGTCAAAGTAACAGCCAAGGTAATGGGATGAAAGTGGAAACACCTGTGACCTTAAAGGGTTAAATATTATTGTATATATACATATATATCTACATATCCGACTTCAACTGCATATATATATATGTATATATATATGTATATACTGTATATATATATATATACAGTGGGGCAAAAAAGTATTTAGTCAGCCACCAATTGTGCAAGTTCTCCCCCTTAAAAAGATGAGAGAGGCCTGTAATTTTAATCATAGGTACACTTCAACTATGATAGACAAAATCAGAAAAAAAATCCAGTAAATCACATTGTAGGATTTTTAATGAATTTCTTTGCAAATTATGGTGGAAAATAAGTATTTGGTCACCTGCAAAAAAGCAAGATTTCTGGCTCTCACAGACCTGTAACTTCATTTTTAAGAGGCTCCTCTGTCCTCCACTCGTTACCTGTATTAATGGCACCTGTTTGAACTTGTTATCAGTATAAAAGACACCTGTCCACAACCTCAAACAGTCACACTCCAAACTCCACTATGGCCAAGACCAAAGAGCTGTCAAAGGACACCAGAAACAAAATTGTAGACCTGCACCAGGCTGGGAAGACTGAATCTGCAATAGGTAAGCAGCTTGGTTTGAATAAATCAACTGTGGGAGCAATTATTAGGAAATGGAAAACATACAAGACCACTGATAATCTCCCTCGATCTGGGGCTCCACAGAAGATCTCACCCCGTGGGGTCAAAATGATCACAAGAACGGTGAGCAAAAATCCCAGAACCACATTGGGGGACCTAGTGAATGACCTGCAGAGAGCTGGGACCAAAGTAACAAAGCCTACCATCAGTAACACACTATGCCACCAGAGCCTCCTTGCTCGCACACACTTTTTCAGTTCTGCTCACAAATCTTCTATAGGATTGAGGTAAGGGCTTTGTGATGGCCACTCCAATACCTTGACTTTGTTGTCCTTAACTTCTTATGGCTTCAGCGGCAGTATTGAGTAGCTTGGATGAAAAGGTGCCCATTGTAAATGGCCAGCTCCTCAGTCTCAGTTGCTAATATATGCATATTATTAGTAGTATTGGATAGAAAACACTCTAAAGTTTCCAAAACTGTCAAAATATTGTCTGTGAGTATAACAGAACTGATATTGCAGGCGAAACCCTGAGGAAAATCAAGACAGGAAGTTGCTTCTATTCTGAAAACTCCATGTTCCATAGCCTCCCTTTGCTCCATTTAAAGGGATATCAACCAGATTCCTTTTCCTATCGCTTCCTCAAGGTGTCAATAGTCTTCAGACATAGTTTCAGGCTTTTATTTTGAAAAATGAGCCAGAACGATAACATCGCGTCAACTGGTCACATGAGTTTTGCTCACGTAACAGAGTTTGGACAGCTATTGTTTTCCCCTCTCCTACTGATAAAGACATTTGTGGTTGATATATTATCGATTATATATTTTAAAAACAACCTGAGGATTGATTATAAAAAACATTTTACATGTTTCTGTGGACATTATGGGAACTATTTGGAATTTGTCTGCGTTTTCGTGACCGCTCTTTCCTGTGGATTTCTGAACAAACGGAGGTATTTTGGATATAAAAATAAACTTTATGGAACAAAATAAACATTTATTGTGTAACTGGGAGTCTCGTGAGTGAAAACATCCGAAGATCATCAAAGGTAAACTATTAATTTGTTTGCTTTTCTGATTTTCGTGACCAAGCTACCTGATGCTAAGTGTACTTAATGTTTTGTCGAGCGATCGATAAACTTACACAAACGCTTGGATTGCTTTTCCTGTAAAGCACATTTCAAAATCTGACACGACAGGCTAAGCTGTGTTTTCCTATATTGCGCTTGTGATTTCATGAATATAAATATTTTTAGTAATATTCATTGAATGTAGCGCTATGCAATTCAGCGGTTGTTGATGACAATTAATCCGTTAACTGGATTGCAGCTATAACAAATTAAGCACTTTTGCCACAACTTTGGAAGTAAGCTTGGAGTCATTGTCCATTTGGAAGACCCATTTGCGACCAAGCTTTAACTTCTTGACTTATGTCTTGAGATGTTGCTTCAATATATCCAGATAATTTTCCTTCTTCATGAAGGCATCTATTTTGTGAAGTGCACCAGTCCCTCCTGCAGCAAAGCACCCCCACAACATGATGCTGCCACCCCCGTGCTTCATGGTGGTCATTATCGCCAAACAGTTACATTTTTGTTTCATCAGACCAGAGGACATTTCTCCAAAAAGTATGATCTTTGTCCCCATGTGCAGTTGCAAACTGTAGTCTGGCTTTTTTATGGCGGTTTTGGAGCAGAGGCTTCTTCCTTGCTGAGCGGCCTCTCAGGTTATGTCGATATAGGACTTGTTTTACTGTGGATATAGATACTTTTGTACCTGTTTCCTCCAGCATCTTCACGAGGTCCTTTGCTGTTGTTCTGGGATTGATTTGCACTTCTCGCACCAAAGTACGTTCATCTCTAGGAGACAGAAGGCGTCTCCTTCCTGAGCGGTATGATGGCTGTGTGGTCCCATGGTGTTTATACTTGGGTACTATTGTTTGTACATATGAATGTGGTACCTTCAGGCATTTGGAAAATTCCTCCCAAGGATGAACCAGATTTGTGGAGGTCTACATTTTTTTACGAGGTCTTGGCTGATTTCTTTTGATTTCTTTTGATTTTCCCATGATGTCAAGCAAAGAGGCATAGATTTTGAAGGTAGGCCTTGAAATACATCCACAGGTACACCTCCAATTGAAGCTTCTAAAGCCATGCGATAATTTTCTGGAATTTTCCAAGCTGTTTAAAGGCACAGTCAACTTAGTTTATGTAAAGTTCTGACCCTCTGGAGTTGTGATACAGTGAATTATAAGTAAAATAATCTGTCTGTAAACAATTGTTTGAAAAATGTATCGTGTCATGCACAAAGTAGATATCCTAATCAACTTGCCAAAACTATAGTTTGTTAACAAGAAATTTGTGGAGTGGTTGAAAAACGAGTTTAATGACTCCAACCTTAGTGTATGTAAACTTCCGACTTCAAAAATGGAGAACACCATCGTGTTCGTGAGAGTCATATTAGTTTGTAAACCATTCGGACACTACAGACTTCAGACTCTAAGTACGATTTTCAGGATGTCTCCTGGTCTGACAAACAACGCTGTAGCTCCTCCACTTTCCACCACAGATGCAGAAGGCCGACATAGACAGATGCAGAAGGCCGACATAGACAGATGCAGAAGGCCGACATAGACGGATGCAGAAGGCCGACATAGACAGATGCAGAAGGCCGACATAGACGGATGCAGAAGGCCGACATAGACGGATGCAGAAGGCCGACATAGACGGATGCAGAAGGCCGACATAGACGGATACAGTGGATTGAGACGCAGCCCATACAAAAACAGATGTATAGTTTAAACAGATTTTGATGGGGATTTTTATTGTATTAATTAGATAATAATATTTGATCCCTAAAGTCACGTGTGTTAAGCTTTCCCCTTTCATCCCATTACCTTGGCTGTTACTTGGGCGTGACTAGGCTCTAGATTGGTCATGAAGTGTGTGTGGATGATGACTATATTATATTACACAATGCAATTGTAAGGCTTTTGGTCCTCTTCTGAGGAGGAGTAGGAGAGAGGAGGAGGCGTAGGAGAGAGGAGGAGGAGTAGGAGAGAGGAGGAGGAGTAGGAGAGAGGAGGAGTAGGAGAGATCGGACCAATGTGCCTTAGCAAGGCTTTTGGTCCTCTTCTGAGGAGGAGTAGGAGAGAGGAGGAGGAGTAGGAGAGAGGAGGAGGAGTAGGAGAGAAGAGGAGGAGTAGGAGAGATCGGACCAATGTGCTTTAGTAAGGCTTTTGGTCCTCTTCTGAGGAGGAGTAGGAGAGAGGAGGAGGAGTAGGAGAGAGGAGGAGGAGTAGGAGAGAGGAGGAGGAGTAGGAGGAGGAGGGAGAGATCGGACCAATGTGCTATAGCAAGGCTTTTGGTCCTCTTCTGAGGAGGAGGAGGAGGAGGAGGAGGAGGAGAGATCGGACCAATGTGCTATAGCAAGGCTTTTTGTCCACTTCTGAGGAGGAGTAGGAGAGATCGGACCAATGTGCTATAGCAAGGCTTTTTGTCCACTTCTGAGGAGGAGTAGGAGAGATCGGACCAATATGCTATAGCAAGGCTTTTGGTCCTCTTCTGAGGAGGAGGAGGAGGAGGAGGAGAGATCGGACCAATGTGCTATAGCAAGGCTTTTTGTCCTCTTCTGAGGAGGAGGAGGAGAGATCGGACCAATGTGCTATAGCAAGGCTTTTGGTCCTCTTCTTCTTCTGAGGAGGAGGAGGAGGAGGAGAGATCGGACCAATGTGCTATAGCAAGGCTTTTGGTCCTCTTCTTCTTCTGAGGAGGAGGAGGAGGAGGAGAGATCGGACCAATGTGCTATAGCAAGGCTTTTGGTCCTCTTCTTCTTCTGAGGAGGAGGAGGAGAGATCGGACCAATGTGCTATAGCAAGGCTTTTTGTCCTCTTCTGAGGAGGAGGAGGAGTAGGAGAGATCGGACCAATGTGCTATAGCAAGGCTTTTGTCCTCTTCTGAGGAGGAGGAGGAGGAGGAGAGATCGGACCAATGTGCTATAGCAAGGCTTTTTGTCCTCTTCTGAGGAGGAGGGAGGAGGAGAGATCGGACCAATGTGCTATAGCAAGGCTTTTGGTCCTCTTCTGAGGAGGAGGAGGAGGAGGAGAGATCGGACCAATGTGCTATAGCAAGGTTTTTGTCCTCTTCTGAGGATTAAAGGAAGAGAGAATACAAAATACCAAAGTGAATGATAGCAAGGCTTTTGGTCCTCTTCTGAGGAGGACATCCAGGAGGGAACAATCGGACCAATGTGCTATAGCAAGGCTTTTTGTCCTCTTCTGAGGAGGAGTAGGAGGAGGAGGAGAGATCGGACCAATGTGCTATAGCAAGGCTTTTGGTCCTCTTCTGAGGAGGAGGAGGAGGAGAGATCGGACCAATGTGCTATAGCAAGGCTTTTGGTCCTCTTCTGAGGTCAGAGGACAGCAAGGAGGAGGAGAGATCGGACCAATGTGCTATAGCAAGGCTTTTGGTCCTCTTCTGAGGAGGAGGAGGAGGAGAGATCGGACCAATGTGCTATAGCAAGGCTTTTGGTCCTCTTCTGAGGAGGAGGAGGAGGAGGAGAGATCGGACCAATGTGCTATAGCAAGGCTTTTGGTCCTCTTCTGAGGAGGAGGAGAGATCGGACCAATATGCTATAGCAAGGCTTTTTGTCCTCTTCTGAGGAGGAGTAGGAGAGATCAGACCAATGTGCAGCGTTGTAAGTGTCCATTGTAGTTTATTAAACTGAACACTAAAGAATACAAAATAACAAAGTGACTGATACAAACGAAAAACCGAAACCGTCCTGAAATGAGAAACAAACATCCAACAGGAAACAATCACCCACAAAACACAATAGAAAACAGGCTACCTAACTATGGTTCTCAATCGGGGACAACGATTGACAGCTGCTTCTGATTGAGAACCATACCAGGCCAAACACAGAAATAGCAAATCATAGAAAAACTAACATAGACTGCCCACCCAACTCACGGCCTGACCATACTAAAACAAAGACATAACAAAAGAACTAAGGTCAGAACGTGACAGCAATCTTAATGATTAAAGTCTTCAGTCCATTTAAAGTCTCCAATTAATTTAAAATCTTCAGTTCAATCAAAGTCTTCAGTTCAGTTAATGTTCACTTCAATTCAGCTTTTCAAAAATGCAATCACTGATTGCTAATATGAAAATGCAGAGACAATCATTAATTTAGTTCAAGTTCACTATGCTTCGGTTATGCAAAAAAGCAATCATTGATTTTTCATTCCAGTGAAAATCAAGAGATATCAAGCCAATCATTAATATGCATCTAGTGCACAGCATTCCTATCCTATCCCGACCATTTAGAACGTGCCTTATCACCTCAATACTGACCGTTCACAGCCTATCCCGACCATTTAGAACGTGCCTTATCACCTCAATACTGACCGTTCACAGCCTATCCCGACCATTTAGAACGTGCCTTATCACCTCAATACTGACCGTTCACAGCCTATCCCGACCATTTAGAACGTGCCTTATCACCTCAATACTGACCGTTCACAGCCTATCCCGACCATTTAGAACGTGCCTTATCACCTCAATACTGACCGCTCACAGCTTATCCCGACCATTTAGAACGTGCCTTATCACCTCAATACTGACCGCTCACAGCCTATCCCGACCATTTAGAACGTGCCTTATCACCTCAATACTGACCGTTCACAGCCTATCCCGGCCATTTAGAACGTGCCTTATCACCTCAATACTGACCGTTCACAGCCTATCCCGGCCATTTAGAACGTGCCTTATCACCTCAATACTGACCGTTCACAGCCTATCCCGACCATTTAGAACGTGCCTTATCACCTCAATACTGACCGTTCACAGCCTATCCCGACCATTTAGAACGTGCCTTATCACCTCAATACTGACCGTTCACAGCCTATCCCGACCATTTAGAACGTGCCTTATCACCTCAATACTGACCGTTCACAGCCTATCCCGGCCATTTAGAACGTGCCTTATCACCTCAATACTGACCGTTCACAGCTGGAGGGTAAAGGTCGCGAAACAGATCCCTTTATTAAGATTCCCAGTCCTTTTAAAACAGGAGTTGTGAATGACATCACCTAATACATCTAGGCCTACATCTTGTTGAACTGTATCAGTAGTGAGGAAGTCTAAATGGCAGGTTGAGAGGAGGTATCATTTCTTCCTCTGATACATCAGAAATCATGTGAATTATTCAAATCACTGTTTTGCTTTGACACGCGAGGTGGGAGATATAGTAAACACATACATGTAGACATGTACATACAGATGCCTGCACAACAGGCACACACACACACACACACACACACACACACACACACACACACACACACACACACACACACCACACACCACACACACCACACACACACACCACACACCACACACACACACACACACAGTTTATAAAAGTCAGCATGAATAAGTAACGTCCTCTTGGGTGATCATATGGAGGAGTGAGGAGGAAGCTTTTTATCTACTCGTCCATTAAACAGAGTACTGCAAGAGATTCTACTGGCCCGACATGTTTCAGTTGCATTGCTACACACTGGGTACATCTCAACTTGCTAAAGTAGCTTCCTGTACTGGTATTGTCGTTCACCTGATCATTTTTCCAAATAAAAGGGTGCCTCTTTTATTTTCTTAGGAATTGAGAGGGGGACATGTTCTAGGGGGCATCGCACAAGCCGAATAGCATGTGATTGAATTGAAACAAGCCAATAGGTGTGCGAGACGCTGTCTTGGTCAAACCTCGTGATGCTGTGCGTCATCTCAATTAGAAGGGGCCTAAATGCTCTGATTGTGTCTATATACTGTGCAGACACAGTGCCTATAGATATAGAATTACTGGAGCAAACAAACTGTGTATTGCAATGAGGAGTTAAACGATTCTATTTAGCAGTACTTTGATAAACAAACTGCCATGCCAGTCTAAATGCCATGTGAAAATCTAGGCCATATACTATAATCCTTAGCACCAACCCAATCTGGGGAGATCTGAAGAGTACCTGATTAATTCTTCGGTATTAATCGTGTAATTCTTTTCTATAAAACAAAGCTTAAGCATTATTTGCTAAGATATTTGACCTTGTCTGAGAGAGAAGACATTACAGCGTGGATTTAAAATGCATCTAAAGATTAAAAAATCATGGTTGACTATTACCAAGGATTATAAGAGCCCAAGGAAAATTGCATTTCATTTTTTAAACTGATTTTAGGGGTTGGTACCATGTGATATATAATTATTAATATATTGGTTGATTTTCTGATGGAAAATAAGGAAGACATGTTACATTTATTTAACTAGGCAAGTCAGTTAAGAACAAATTCTTATTTTAAATGACAGCCTAAGAACAGTGGGTTAACTGCCTGTTCAGGAGCAGAACGCCAGATTTGCACCTTGTCAGCTCGGGGACTTGAACTTGCAACCTTCCGGTTACTAGTCCAACGCTCTAACCACTAGGCTACACTGCCACCCCATACAAAATATATGAAAAATTGTATCTGCTTCATTTGTTCTCCTCCCCTAAATTAAATGAATACCATGTAAAAGCAACAAGATTTGTTGAAAATGTATGATTCACAGCTCAGGGTTACCAGGGGCCTGAAACACACACATTCTCTTTGATCTGAGCTCCTTCGGGGAGAAGAAGTCCGTCAGTCTCACTTTGACCATCCAATCATGTTTACCGATGCTACCCTACCTACTGCTAGCCCTGTGTTTATCTGTTAATGGAAATGATGACTCTAGAGATAACACCTCCATGTTCTCTGACTGCCCCCCTTGGCAGAAACTACATATTTCTTTCATTTTACTTTCATGGTCTTTTGAATAAAATCTAAAAGTACAAGGTCGTTTTCTGAAAGATGTGTGTTTCATAATTCATGTGGTAAGTTGAGGCAGGTAGCAACAACTCTAAGCAAGGCCTTGCAGGTGGTTTAGTGTTTTATAGGAAACAGTCATATACTAAACTGTCTTAGTAACACTAGAACCGCTGGGCCTCAATAGACCCCCGTTCCAGCTAATGAGCAGTAATCCGGTGAGCAAAATTCTGACAGTGTAATTAATACATTTCATCTATCACAAAAATAATGAAGACTTAGGGTAAAATTAGAACCGTATGTTTATTTTATTTATAGCAACATAGCAACACCAAAATTCAAGTGTTCAATTAATTTTATTCATGGGGTGCCTTTGTTACAACTATGAAACAGAAAGCATATACACTACCTGTCACGTCCTGACCTTAGTTCCTTTTTTATGTCTCTATTTTAGTTTGGTCAGGGCGTGAGTTGGGGTGGGCATTCTATGTTTTGTGTTCTATGTTTTATATTTCTATGTGTTTGGCATGGTATGGTTCCCAATCAGAGGCAGCTGGAAATCTTGTGCATGTCTACAATTTATCCCTGATGTCCTTACACAGCTCCCTGGTCTTGGCCATTGTGGAGAGGTTGGGGTCTGTTTGATTGAGTGTGTGGACAGGTGTCTTTTATACAGGTAACGAGTTCAAACAGGTGCAGTTAATACAGGTAATGAGTGGAGAACAGGAGGGCTTCTTAAGGAAAAACTAACAGGTCTGTGAGAGCCAGAATTCTTACTGGTTGGTAGGTGATCAAATACTTATGTCATGCAATAAAAATGCAAATGAATTACTTTAAAATCATACAATGTGATTTTCTGATTTTTTTTTTGTAGATTCCGTCTCTCACAGTTGAAGTGTACCTGTGATAAAAATTACAGGCCTCTACATGCTTTGTAATTAGGAAAACCTGCAAAATCGTCAGTGTATCAAATACTTGTTCTCCCCACTGTATGTACCCAGGTCTCGTAAACACCTGACTGGCCTCACAGTTAAAGCCTTGCTATGATCACCAAAGGCCTGTTGCATAATCCACGCTAAATCCATCTCACGTCCGTCAAATTCTCACTGCATCTTTCACAATATGGCCGACGTTGCCCTATTTCAAGAGCACAGTATCAGTCTGATATGAACAACAGATCACACCAGATTTATGGTGACTGCTTCTGTAGAGGAGCCCCATTAGCTAACCTTGATGGTTGCTAGATGAATGACCCCAGACGAATGACCCAAAAAGGAAAATGTTCCTCGCTGACACAAAATGGAGGGGATTAAGATGAAACGTGATTGGACAAGAAAGGAGGTGGTCCTGGCAGCACTCAGTAATATTACTTAAATCTCTCTTTTCAATCAAATTTGATATAAAACTAAGTATTAAGAGAGAGCGGAAGCGCTCTGTGAATTAAAAGCTCAGGTAATGTAATTAGGGAAAAGTTGTTTATTTGTCCTGAGATCTTTAAAAAACAATAACAAGGATTTGAACAAACAGGGATTTTCCTTTTAGGTACCGTATCTCCACCTTGTAATTGGGAACCAAAGGCCTTAAAGGTACATGCAAAAGCACCACGGACACCTCAAAATGAAATGACTTCTGTTTGATGTAGCGGGGGTGAACACGCACACACACACACGCGCGCACACACGCACGCATGCACGCACGCACACACACGCACGCACGCACACGCACACGCACACACGCACGCACACACACGCACACACAGACACAGACACGCACGCACGCACGCACGCACACACACACACACACACACACACACACACACACACACACAGGGTTGCATTTTCAGAAGCTGTCGAGGATACCCATAGGCCTGAATCTCATTAAGCAGCTTTGATATGGGCGTCTCAGTGTTTATAATTACAAACAAATCTCATCATGATTAAAACATCCCAGTGGAGAGATAGCGGCCTGAGGAGAACTGATCAAGAGAGAGAGAGAGAGAGTGTGTGTGTGTGTGTGTGTGTGTGTGTGTGTGTGTGTGTGTGTGTTTGCATATACGCGAATAGGGTGTGTGATCCAACACATGAAAAACATTCAGTCTTTCAAAGGGACCATCGTTAAGAAAGAGATGAGACCTAAGATCAGTATGTTCATATTTAATAAGATGCTAACTGATTAAGTACAGGAATCATGTCCAAGATACACACCTGTCATGGAAATCATGTCTGCCCAATTTGGGAAGTGGAGAAAATAACTGTGTGTGTGTGTGTGTGTGTGTGTGTGTGTGTGTGTGTGTGTGTGTGTGTGTGTGTGTGTGAGAGAGAGAGAGGGGAGGAGGGAGTGGATCTTCACTTCAAAGGGGAAGGCTGTTATTGAAAACCTTGGGAGCCACCCCCATCATCATCTGCCTTGGGTGCCGCTGTGATTTTGACTTTGTCCTCGAGCCATTTGTGTGTCTTTGTGGAGGATGGAGGGGAACGGAGGGGGTGGGTGGGGGGGTTGTTGGGGGTGCTGTAAAACGGTTGAGGTGTTTCCATGGCAACATTAATGAGGGGACTCAGGACTCCAGGGGACGGTGTGGGGTGGGCAGGGTGTGGGGTGAGAATGTCCATGCTGCTTGAAATGCAACAGTACTCTCATGTTTTTCTTGACATGTAAGCAGTGTGGAGGGATAAGTTACTCATGTTTTTCTTGACATGTAAGCAGTGTGGAGGGATAAGTTACTCATGTTTTTCTTGACATGTAAGCAGTGTGGAGGGATAAGTTACTCATGTTTTTCTTGACATGTAAGCAGTGTGGAGGGATAAGTTACTCATGTTGAATTGGGTTCTGGTGATGTTTCTCAAGGGGAATCTACGAGGGGCATCCACAAGCCCAAAGGACAAGTGACTCAGTCAAGACGAACACTCTATCTGGCACTAATTAGTCTCTGCGTGTTTCCACTACTCTGAGCGTCTGCAGGTTCTGTATCAGGGCCTTGAGGTCCTGTACGTCTACATGATCTCCTCTGGGATGAAATAACTGGTCTCAAATTAATTAAGACCGTTTTCACAACACACCACTGTACAGCAGACCAAAATACAGTCAGTGAATACACACCCGTTGGCCTTTACCGCCAGAAATGTTCTGCCTTTAAATTCCTATATTTGAACTATACTGTGATGTATGGATTCCAGGGTTCTAGAGTAATACAGTCATGGATCTGATATTTAGCTCCACATGTGGTCTAAGCACTGAGTGAACAACCGGCTGTCACAGTCTCATGTCGGAAATCAGATGTTCATCCATGTTTCTCAAATGTCAAATTTTGAAGATGTTGTAAACGTCAGATTTCAAAGTGTTTAAGTTCAGGTATTAACTTTAAAATCTTAAAGGTTAGCTTTAAACTCTGAATGGTTTAAGTAAGGGTCAAGGTTTGGGACAGGCTTAAAACAAAAATGAAACTTTCTATTACTGGATTCGCACTTACAAGTGAAAAGCCTTAACAGAGCCACATCCCAACACCCACCCTCTCTCTCACAGACACACACACACACACACACTCCACAGGTTGCCTCATCAATGCCTTGATCAATATGTGGGCATGTGGATATTGACCAGGGTAATGATAGCAGTAATCACAAATACAAGCAAGCACACACACACACACACACACACACACATAGCCATAGATTTGACCCCAGTGTAGATGTTTAGAGTAAGGGGTCTCATGACAAATAAACAGTCCTCTCTCTTGTCAATGGATATGATAGACCAGTGGATTACAAAGCAATTGCTGTTTTGTCAGGTGCCATAAAGTGACAGAATCTGTTAGGGGGGGGGATTATTCAAGATGGAATCCGTTATATAGGCTACACTGCATGACAACTGCCTTCCCTCAAGTGAAATGTCTACATGTGTGATTTTTGGTTATCTAATAAAATGTAAACAATCAATCAAGTCTTAGTCTACTAAAGCAAAATAAAGGTCCCAGGAATTCATTAGAGTAATCAGAATATGTCTGTCTTAACAGGAGCATCAGTCAACAGTGATCTGACTGGAGCCATGAAAAACAATGTTGACTTAATTAAGATCCAATTGTGTCTGTCTGTCTGTCTGTCTGTCTGTCTGTCTGTCTGTCTGTCTGTCTGTCTGTCTGTCTGTCTGTCTGTCTGTCTGTCTGTCTGCCTGTCTGTCTGTCGTCTGTCTGTCTGACTTGCTACCAACACACCCTTAGTCATGCATAGTGTTTTCACTGGGTAGGTCAGCGTCCACACACACACACACACACACACACACACACACACACACACACACACACGCACACACACACAAAAATAAAAAATATAAAAAACTTTGAACATGCCACGGAGCACCATTAAATCCATTGAAAGAATATGGCACCAAAGCAAACCTGCCAAGAGAAGGCCACCCACCAAAACTCACGGACCAGGCAAGGATGGCATTAATCAGAGAGGCAACAAAGAGACAAAAGATAACCCTGAAGGAGCTGCAAAGCTCCACAGTATCTGTCCATAGGACCACTTTAAGCCGTACACTTCACAGAGCTGGGCTTTACGGAAAAGAGGCCAGAAAAAAAGCCATTGCTTAAAGAAAAAAATAAGCAAACACGTTTGGTGTTCACCAAAAGGCATGTGGGAGACTCCCCAAACATATGGAAGAAGGTACTCTGGTCAGATGAGACTAAAATTGAGCTTTTTGGCCATCAAGGAAAACGCTATGTCTGTCGCAAACTCAACACCTCGCATCACCCTGAGAATACCATCCCCACAGTGAAGCATGGTGGTGGCAGAATCATGCTGTTGGGGTGTTTTTCATTGGCCGGGACTGGGAAACTGGTCAGAATTGAAGGAATGATGACTCTAAATACAGGGAAATTCTTGAGGGAAACCTGTTTCAGTATTCCAGAGATTTGAGACTGAGACGGAGATTCACCATCCAACAGGACAATGACCCTAAGCATACGGCTAAAGCAACACTCGAGTGGTTTAAGGGAAAACATTTAAATGTCTTGGAATGGCTTAGGCAAAGCCCAGACCTCAATCCAATTGAGAATCTGTGATATGAATTCGCACTTCGGCCGCAGGTTGTATAACTTTTCATTACATTTCATTACATTTCACTATAGTACAACGGTTTGATTTGTCTAATCTTAGCAATTTCTTCTTAGCTAGCTACATAGCCGTCTTTGTATCAAAGATAATTGCGTAATTATCGTATTTCGTCGTCCTAACGCAGTCTACACTGCTATCTGCCCAGCAGCTAGCCAGCTAGCCAGCTAGCTAACGTCCACCGTCTATCGAATAGCAGCACTAAAAACTATTACACTCAACTGAATGACCTGATTAGTGTAGTGTTAGCTAGCTACATAGTTGTCTTTGCTGTCTTCGTATCCAAGATAATTGTGTAGTTTATAGTGTGTAGTCTTAGAGTGATTATCTTAATTTACCGAGGTTTGCTAGCCAGCTATTTGTCGTCCTTAACGTAGGAGACACTGCTAGCTAGCCACCAGCTAGCCAACGTCCACCGAATTGAACTTCCTCACTCAACAACCCGGTCGCATTCCGCTTCGCTCCACAGGTAGTATCACATTTTCATTTCATTTCATTACAGTACAACGGTTTGATTTGTTTGATCGTAGCTAGCTACATAGCTAGCTACATAGCCGTCTTTGTATCAAAGATAATTGTGTAGTCTAGAGCTATTTTCTAGGTTAGCTAGCCAGCTATTGTCGTTCTTTTAACGCAACGTAACGTAATCAACACTGCTAGCTAGCCAGCTAGTCCCCGAATAGCAGCACTGTCGAAACTATCACACCCAACGGAACGACTTGATTAGTGTAGTGTCAACAACGCAGCCACTGCCAGCTAGCCTACAAAGTCAACAACGCAGCCACTGCCAGCTAGCCTACTTCAGCAGTACTGTATCATTTTAATCATTTTAGTCAATAAGATTCTTGCTACGTAAGCTTAACTTTCTGAACATTCGAGACGTGTAGTCCACTTGTCATTCCAATCTCCTTTGCATTAGCGTAGCCTCTTCTGTAGCCTGTCAACTATGTGTCTGTCTATCCCTGTTCTCTCCTCTCTGCACAGACCATACAAACGCTCCACACCGCGTGGCCGCGGCCACCCTAATCTGGTGGTCCCAGCGCGCACGACCCACGTGGAGTTCCAGGTCTCCGGTAGCCTCTGGAACTGCCGATCTGCGGCCAACAAGGCAGAGTTCATCTCAGCCTATGCCTCCCTCCAGTCCCTCGACTTCTTGGCACTGACGGAAACATGGATCACCACAGATAACACTGCTACTCCTACTGGTCTCTCTTCGTCCGCCCACGTGTTCTCGCACACCCCGAGAGCTTCTGGTCAGCGGGATGGTGGCACCGGGATCCTCATCTCTCCCAAGTGGTCATTCTCTTTCTCCCTTACCCATCTGTCTATCGCCTCCTTTGAATTCCATGCTGTCACAGTTACCAGCCCTTTCAAGCTTAACATCCTTATCATTTATCGCCCTCCAGGTTCCTCGGAGAGTTCATCAATGAGCTTGATGCCTTGATAAGCTCCTTTCCTGAGGACGGCTCACCTCTCACAGTTCTGGGCGACTTTAACCTCCCCACGTCTACCTTTGACTCATTCCTCTCTGCCTCCTTCTTTCCACTCCTCTCCTCTTTTGACCTCACCCTCTCACCTTCCCCCTACTCACAAGGCAGGCAATACGCTCGACCTCATCTTTACTAGATGCTGTTCTTCCACTAACCTCATTGCAACTCCCCTCCAAGTCTCCGACCACTACCTTGTATCCTTTTCCCTCTCGCTCTCATCCAACACTTCCCACACTGCCCCTACTCGGATGGTATCGCGCCGTCCCAACCTTCGCTCTCTCTCCCCCGCTACTCTCTCCTCTTCCATCCTATCATCTCTTCCCTCTGCTCAAACCTTCTCCAACCTATCTCCTGATTCTGCCTCGTCAACCCTCCTCTCCTCCCTTTCTGCATCCTTTGACTCTCTATGTCCCCTATCCTCCAGGCCGGCTCGGTCCTCCCCTCCCGCCTCCGTGGCTCGACGACTCATTGCGAGCTCACAGAACAGGGCTCCGGGCAGCCGAGCGGAAATGGAGGAAAACTCGCCTCCCTGCGGACCTGGCATCCTTTCACTCCCTCCTCTCTACATTTTCCTCTTCTGTCTCTGCTGCTAAAGCCACTTTCTACCACTCTAAATTCCAAGCATCTGCCTCTAACCCTAGGAAGCTCTTTGCCACCTTCTCCTCCCTCCTGAATCCTCCTCCCCCTCCTCCCTCTCTGCAGATGACTTCGTCAACCATTTTGAAAAGAAGGTCGACGACATCCGATCCTCGTTTGCTAAGACAAACGACACCGCTGGTTCTGCTCACACTGCCCTACCCTGTGCTCTGACCTCTTTCTCCCCTCTCTCTCCAGATGAAATCTCGCGTCTTGTGACGGCCGGCTGCCCAACAACCTGCCCGCTTGACCCTATCCCCTCCTCTCTTCTCCAGACCATTTCCGGAGACCTTCTCCCTTACCTCACCTCGCTCATCAACTCATCCCTGACCGCTGGCTACGTCCCTTCCGTCTTCAAGAGAGCGAGAGTTGCACCCCTTCTGAAAAACCTACACTCGATCCCTCCGATGTCAACAACTACAGACCAGTATCCCTTCTTTCTTTTCTCTCCAAAACTCTTGAACGTGCCGTCCTTGGCCAGCTCTCCCGCTATCTCTCTCAGAATGACCTTCTTGATCCGAAACAGTCAGGTTTCAAGACTAGTCACTCAACTGAGACTGCTCTTCTCTGTATCACGGAGGCGCTCCGCACTGCTAAAGCTAACTCTCTCTCCTCTGCTCTCATCCTTCTAGACCTATCGGCTGCCTTCGATACTGTGAACCATCAGAACCTCCTCTCCACCCTCTCCGAGTTGGGCATCTCCGGCGCGGCCCACGCTTGGATTGCGTCCTACCTGACAGGTCGCTCCTACCAGGTGGCGTGGCGAGAATCTGTCTCCTCACCACGTGCTCTCACCACTGGTGTCCCCCAGGGCTCTGTTCTAGGCCCTCTCCTATTCTCGCTATACACCAAGTCACTTGGCTCTGTCATAACCTCACATGGTCTCTCCTATCATTGCTATGCAGACGACACACAATTAATCTTCTCCTTTCCCCCTTCTGACGACCAGGTGGCGAATCGCATCTCTGCATGTCTGGCAGACATATCAGTGTGGATGACGGATCATCACCTCAAGCTGAACCTCGGCAAGACAGAGCTGCTCTTCCTCCCGGGGAAGGACTGCCCGTTCCATGATCTCGCCATCACGGTTGACAACTCCATTGTGTCCTCCTCCCAGAGCGCTAAGAACCTTGGCGTGATCCTGGACAACACCCTGTCGTTCTCAAATAACATCAAGGCGGTGGCCCGTTCCTGTAGGTTCATGCTCTACAACATCCGCAGAGTACGACCCTGCCTCACACAGGAAGCGGCGCAGGTCCTAATCCAGGCACTTGTCATCTCCCGTCTGGATTACTGCAACTCGCTGTTGGCTGGGCTCCCTGCCTGTGCCATTAAACCCCTACAGCTCATCCAGAACGCCGCAGCCCGTCTGGTGTTCAACCTTCCCAAGTTCTCTCACGTCACCCCGCTCCTCCGCTCTCTCCACTGGCTTCCAGTTGAAGCTTGCATCCGCTACAAGACCATGGTGCTTGCCTACGGAGCTGTGAGGGGAACGGCACCTCAGTACCTCCAGGCTCTGATCAGGCCCTACACCCAAACAAGGGCACTGCGTTCATCCACCTCTGGCCTGCTCGCCTCCCTACCACTGAGGAAGTACAGTTCCCGCTCAGCCCAGTCAAAACTGTTCGCTGCTCTGGCCCCCCAATGGTGGAACAAACTCCCTCACGACGCCAGGACAGCGGAGTCAATCACCACCTTCCGGAGACACCTGAAACCCCACCTCTTTAAGGAATACCTAGGATAGGATAAAGTAATCCCCCCCCCCCTTAAAAGATTTAGATGCACTATTGTAAAGTGGCAGTTCCACTGGATGTCATAAGGTGAACGCACCAATTTGTAAGTCGCTCTGGATAAGAGCGTCTGCTAAATGACTTAAATGTAAATGTAAATGTAAGATTGCTGTACCTCAGCAGAACCCATCCAACTTGAAGGAGCTGGAGCAGTTTTGTCTTGAAGAATTGGCAAAACATCCAGTGGCTATATGTTCCAAGCTTACAGACATACCCCAGGAGTCTTGCAGCTGTAATTGGGGCAAAAGGTGGCTCTATAAAGTATTGACTTTGGGGGGGTGAATAGTTATACACACTCAAGTTTTCATTTTTTTTGTGTTATTTCTTGTTTGTTTCACAATAAAAAATATTTTGCATCTTCAAAGTGGTAGGCATGTTGCCACACCCTGACCTTAGTATTCTTTGTTTTTCTTGTTATTTTGGTAAGGTCAGGGTGTGACATGGGTGATGTATGTGTTTTTTGACTTGTCTAGGGGTTTTTGTGTGTTTATGGGGCTGGGTCCCTTCTAGGTTTATTGTATGTCTATGGTTGCCTAGATTGGTTCTCAATTAGAGGCAGCTGTCTATCGTTGTCTCTGATTGGGAACCATATTTAGGCAGCCATATTCTGTGGGTACTTTGTGGGTGATTGTTTCCTGTCTTTGTGTTCGCTGCACCAGAGAGGACTGTTTCGGTTTTGCCACTGTTTTTGTATTTGTGTAGTGTTCACGTTATTCGTCTTTCATTGAAACATGTTGAGCACGAACTACTCTATTGGTCCGATTCCTGCTACACCTCCTCTTCAGACGACGAGGAGGAAATCAGCCGTGACACATGTTGTCTAAATCAAATGATACAAACCCCCCCCAAAAAATCAATTTTTAATTCCAGGTTGTAAGGCAACAAAATAGGACAAATGGGGGGGTGAATACTTTCGCAAGCCTCTGTATATGTGAGTGAGTGAGATGTTAGTTAAATTCCTGAACTAAGTGTTTTCATCATTCTAGATTGCAGCCAGTAATGTGTGTGGACCCAAAAAAGACAGGAAGACACAGTACACAAGCATCAAGTTTTTAAAAAAATAAGTTTGCAACACACACAGTAAAACTCTGTCTCTCATGTGGTGTGTAGACCGGCCTTAATTTGTGTTTAAATGGGGCTCTTTTATAATTTCCATAAAATACTGGATGTAAAATGTGGTCCTTCCAATTTGTTCAGTTCAAAGCAATAAACATCAATAGTGATGAAAACATTCATTTAAATTTGTTCAAAATAAACCTGATTTATTCCACCCGTGACTATAATTGATTTTTGTTCATAAAATTACAATTTTATCCACCAAACTAAAGTACTTTTATTGATAAATGTGATCTAGCAGGTAAATGGCAAATATTAAGCATGTATGATGTCTATATTGCTTGTAATTGATATAAACCAACATCTAAGTATTAAGTATTTCTATGTAAATTCTCATGGCTTTATTGTTTTAAAAGCCCAATGGGCCATCAGACTGGCAAACATTGGGTGAATAACAAAAACAGGAACACCACACAAGGGTTAATAAAACCACAATGGGCCATCCAACGTCAGACAGTACATTGTTCTCGTTCACTGGAATCCCTCTTGTTGTCTGGAGAGGAGGACTGGAGAACTGAAGAAAAGGGAGGGAGTGTGCAGTGGAGTGTGTGAGTGTCTGTGTGTGCGTGTGCGTGTGCCTGTGCGTGTGTGTGTGCGTGCGTGTGTGCGTGCGTGCGTGCGTCCGTGCGTGCGAGTGTGTGTGTGTGTGTGTGTGTGTGCGTGTGCGTGTGCGTGTGTGTGTGTGTGTGTGTGTGTGTGTGCTCATGCAAACGTATATTTGTGTGTGGGCGAGCTGCCAAGATGAGAGGAATGGGGTATCTAGTATCTCCACATTTCTTCAATATGTTCAGTTAAATAAAGCGATTGTTCTTTGAAAGCTTAATCAAGCCCTCATTAGCATAGCCATGCCTGGTGGCTGTAAACTGCTGCCTCTGGCCCCATGTTAATTATGCTAATTGTCCCAGTAATACTTCAAATATCTCAATGGTATGCTAATGAGCCTGGACATCCACAAAGGCAGCTCCCGACAAGTGGTTGATTTCACCTGTCATCTTTTGACACGGAGTTTAGAAGTACAAGTCCACACACACACGAACACACACACACACACACACACACACACACACACACACACACACACACACACGAACACACATGCAAGCACACAAACATACGCATGTGCATCCACGTACAGAAATGTTCACATGCAAACTCACTTGTTTTCACACATGCACACACACACACGCACATGTACACGCAAACACAAACACACACACACACACACACACACACACACACACACACACACACACACACACACACACACACACACACACACACACACACACACACACACACACACACACACACACACACACACACACAGTCAGATCAAAGCTTGAAATCACACCAAGAGAAGTCCTTAAAGAGACTTGAAGCAGCCTGGTTGAATTAATACAATACACTGATAATCATAATCAGCACACAGACTGAGGAGGATATGACGGACCTTTCTAAGTACTAATTACCCTGTGTTCATCACACACACACGTACAAGCACGCACACAGCAATGAGGGCCTGCTGACTGATATAATCCCAGGCTGATATGTTGGAGAGACAAATCAATATAACCTTACACACACTGCATAAACCAGCACTTAACGAAGTCACACACACACATACAGACGAACACACACACACAGACATGCACTCACACACAGACGTGCACTCACACACACACACACACACACACACACACACACACACACACACACACACACACACACATACACACACACATGCACGCACGCACGCACGCACGCACACACACACACACACACACACACACACACACACACACACACACACATATACACAGGCACACACACACACTGCCCATGCATAATTCAGCTGTTAATGATGTTAGAGCTCAAACACTCATTAGAATAAAGGATTAACTAACTCTGGTGTGTGTGTGTGTTTTTGTGTGTGTGTGTGTGTGTGTGTGTGTGTGTGTGTGTGTGTGTGTGTGTGTGTGTGTGTGTGTGTGTGTGTGTGTGTGTGTGTGTGTGTGTGTGTGCGTGCGTGCGTGAGTGAGTGAGTGTGTATAAACAGTTGAAGTCTGAAGTGTACATACATCTTAGCGAAATACATTTAAACTCAGTTTTTCAAGATTCCTGACATTTAATCCTAGTAAAAATCGCTGTTTTAGGTCAGTTAGGATCACCACTTTATTTTAAGAATGTAAAATGTCAGAATAATAGTAGAGAGAATGATTCATTTCAGCTTTAATTTCTTTCATCACATTCCCAGTGGGTCAGAAGTTTACATGTACTCAATTAGTATTTGGTAGCATTGCCTTTAAATTGTTTAACTTGGGTCAAATGTTTCGAGTAGCCTTCCACAAGCTTCCCACATTAAGTTGGGTGAATTTTGGCCCATTCTTCCTGACAGAGCTGGTGTTACTGAGTCAGGTTTGCAGGCCTCCTTGCTCGCACACGCTTTTTCAGTTCTGCCCACAAATCTTCAATAGGATTGAGGTCAGGGCTTTGTGATGGCCACTCCAATACCTTGACTTTGTTGTCCTTAAGCCATTTTGCCACAACTTTGGAAGTATGCTTGGGGTCATTGTCCATTTGGAAGACCCATTTGCAACCAAGCTTTAACTTCCTGACTGATGTCTTGGTATTTTGATTGAATATATCCCCATAATTTTCCTGCCTCGTGATGCTTCACGGGGATGGTGTTCTTCGGCTTGCAAGCATCCCCCTTTTTCCTCCAAACATAACGATGGTCATTATGGCCAAACAGTTCTATTTTTGTTTCATCAGACCAGAGAACATTTTTCCAAAAAGTACGAGCTTTGTCCCCATGTGCAGTTGCAAACCTTAGTCTGGCTTTTTTTATGGTGGTTTGGAGCAGTGGCCTCTTCATTGCTGAGTGGCCTTTCAGGTTATGTCGATATAGGACTCGTTTTTCTATGGATATAGATAATTTTGTACCTGTTTCCTCCAGCATCTTCACAGGGTCCTTCGCTGTTGTTCTGGGATTGATTTGCACTTTTTGCACCAAAGTACATTCATCTCTAGGAGACAGAACACGTCTCCTTCCTGATCGGTATGATGGCTACGTGTTCCCATGGTGTTTATGCTTGCATACTATTGTTTGTACAGATGAATGTGGTACCTTCAGGCATTTGGAAATTGCTCCCAAGGATGAACCAGATTTGTGGAGGTCTACAATTTTTTTCTGAGGTCTTGGCTGATTTCCTTTGATTTCCCTATGATGTCAAGCAAAGAGGCACTGAGTTTGAAGGTAGGCCTTGAAATACATCCACAAGTACACCTCCAATTGACTCAAATGATGTCAATCAGCTTCTAAAGCCGTGACATAATTTTCTAGAATTTTCCAAGCTGTTTAAAGGCACAGTCAACTTAGTGTATGTAAAGTTCTGACCCACTGTAATTGTGATACAGTGAATTATAAGTGAAATAATCTGTCTAAAAACAATTGTTGGAAAAATGACTTGTGTCATGCACAAAGTAGATGTCCTAACGGACTTGCAAAAACTAGTTTGCTAACAAGAAATTTGTGGAGTGGTTGAGAAACAAGTCTTAATGACTCCATTCAAATGATTAACTGATGTGGCTCATGCAGAGGAATGTATTTTGTGTAATGTCAGTTTAGTTGATTCAACCAATCACAGCACAGATTGATGGGTACACCTCCTGCCTTGTCTTACATCAGATCAGTGCATCGATTCCGCCTGTACTGGCCTGTCTCGTATCTCTTAAAGGGTAATGGGATAGATCGAAAGTAGTTCTGCTACTGTGTACTTTCTAAAGAATTATCTAGGTGACATTTCAGCCTCAAAACTGTCTGAATTGATCTAAGCTAACACAATAAATCTGCCAGTAATAGTTTTTTTGGTGAAGTTGTCCTAGTTGCCCCATTTTACATCTAGCTAAGGATTACTGTGGTTCAATTAGCAATATTTCTGAGGTTTGACTATGGCACAGAAGCAAATTTGTCGAACATTAATGTTAGCTTGCTAACATTACCTGAGTCAGTCAGTGATGTCACCTTTGACTGAAACAATGCTGCTAACCAACCAGCTACCCACTTAGTGCTGCACACAGAATGTTGAATCTTCTAACAAAACCTAGCTGACAAGTTACTACTGTAGCTAGTAGTGCTAATGCTAACATTATTATGAGTTTGTATAAAGCTGCTGACTCAACTGACCCAACGATAAGATACTGATCTACGGACTGATTTCTGGTCATCGTTGGGCTGCATGTCAGGGTAATTTAAACAGGCTATGTAAGCTTTATATAATAATAACAATAATCATTCATTTAATATGTAAAGCCTTTTTCTCAGACCCATGCGCAAAAAAACATAAACAATTATAATAATAAAAAGTACAAAAAAGAACAATGCAAACACAGAACATAGAACCCAGACAACAATCAAAGCTATACAGTATACAGGATATGTATATGTTTATATATTTGGTATTTTATTAGGATCCCCATTAGCTATTGCAAAAATAGCAGCTACTATTCCTATGTCAGAGAAGGAAGAGCTAGTTAACTATATAGCTAACTGAGTCAGTAAAGTAGCTAGCTACAACTGTTACTCCACAGCTGATCGAGTCACTGTCTGGCGACCAACGTCCTGGCACAGGACATAGCCCCAGGTTTGTTTTTATTTTCTCACAATTGCAAACTATTAAATCACTGTCACAACGTTTAATAATTTAGCATGCTATATCTGCCTATTTCATGGAGAGTCGTATGAGAGCACGGTGATATTGTGAATGGCGGATGCTCAATATTTACATTTTAAAATGCGTTCCTTTGTCCTACAAGACAGATTGGTTGAGGGACGAGCGTCGTGGAGGAATGACGCCATCTGACGTGAGACAATGCACCTCCTGCTTTTGCTTCCTCCTTTGCTCCAATGGGTTCAGTCAAAATGGCTGCCGGTCCGCGCATAATGCTGTCATTGACTTGAATGGGGATATCCATTCTATTCATTCTATTTGTGTAGTGCAAACACCCCCAAACACACAAACACACAAGCACAGGAAAGAACCTATAATAAATAAAGGCACTTAATATGGAATAATCAGATCTCATTCTGGGGGCAAAGCGATGTAATTCCACTCAGATTAGGGGGGAAGAGGTGATGGAGAGAGAGGGAGAAAGGGAGAGAAAGGGAGAGAAAGCAGGGGGATGGAAGTGAGAATGTGAGAGAGGAGGTGAAATGAAGAGAGAGAGAGAGAGTGAGAGAGAGGGCAGAGGACTCCAGCGTTAGGGTTGTCATTAATCTTAAAGGTGTAATCCAATGAACGCTTCACTCTGAGACAGATTTAATATACATGGAGAATGATTCTCCTACACCCCCCACACACACACACACACACACACACACACACACACACACACACACACACACACACACACACACACACACACACACACACACACACACACACACACACACACACACACACAGTGTCACAGTGTCACAGAAGACATGCTCTCTGATATGGGGAAGTCTGATTGTTCACTGGAACGTGATATGCGCGGACAGTGCAATCGGGGGGCAGCTCCCAGGGAAGAGCCATTAATTTAACTGTAGGGGGGGGGGGGGGGGTCGGCAGCTCCCAGGGAAGAACCACTACAACTTCTAACACTTTATTATTGCTCCATCTGACGGCTTCTCTTAGTGGGGTGACGCTGGCTTAGAGATGTCACAACCCACACAATCAATACTCTCTGAAGGCTTAGGGCCTCGTTCCTCTGTGAGTGTGTGAGTGTGTATGTGCGTGCGTGCGTGCGTGTGTGTGTGTGTGTGTGTGTGCGTGCGTGTGTGAGTGCGTGTAATTACTGTCCGGTAAACAGGTCAAAAACTGTGTAGGTAGGTAGCAGCAGCTGTGTCCAGTCTCTAGTTTTTGACCTGTTTACCGGACAGTAATTACATGTGAAGAGACTGAGACTGACCATCACACACTAATGAACAGAGAGAGAGAGACGGTGGGAGATGGAGAGATGGAGAGAGGGGAGGGCAGAGAGAGGATTGGGGTACAAAGAGGGGGCTGGGGAACAGAGAGTGGGTTGGGGTACAGTGGATTGTCTGAGTGATCAATCCATATCAGGAGCTGACTGGTCTGGAAGATGATAATGAGGGAGTCTATTGAAAAGCAGGGTTTAGGAGTGTGTGTGCGCGTGTGTGCGTGTGTGTGTGCGTGTGTGTATGTGTGTGTGTGCATGTACGTGCATGCCAGGGAAAAGTGTAGAAGCAATTTTAGTGTTAATCAGACCTTTCTTTTCAATTTTCGCCTAAAATGACATATCCAAATCCAACTGCCTGTGGCTCAGGCCCTGAAGCAAAGATATGCATTTTCTTGGTACCATTTGAAAGGGAACACTTTGAGGTTTGTGGAAATGTGAAAGGAATGTTTGAGAATATAACACAATAGACCTGTTAGAAGAAAATACAAAGAAAAAAACAAACCTTATTTTGTATTTTTTTGTACCATCATCTTTGAAATGCAAGAGAAAGGCCCTAATGTATTATTGCAGCCAAGGTACAATTTAGATTTTGGCCACTAGATGGCAGCAGTGTATGTGCAACGTTTTAAACTGATACAATGAACAATTGCATTTCTGTTCAAAATCTTGTATCAAGACTGCCGAAATATGCCTAATTTGTTTATTATTAACTTTTCATGTTGAAAACTGTGCACTCTCCTCAAACAATAGCATAGTATTCTTGTAATAGCTACTGTAAATTGGACAGTACAGTCAGATTAACAAGAATTTAAGCTTTCTGCCAATATCACATATGTCTATGTCCTGGGAAATGTTTTTGTTACAACCTCATGCTAATCGCATTAGCCTACGTTAGCTCAACTGTCCCGCAGGGAACCCACCGATCCTGAAGAAGTTGCCTTATGCTCAAATTGCCCGCAATACAAAAGAGAAACGTATCCCTCAATCCTTCCTCTTATTTAAAAACACGTATGAGTACTTTTCTTAGTCCAGAAACCTTCAGGTTAGAATGACTTCCACTGCACAGTTTCTATGACTTGCAGACTTGCTTTGGTAATCCCTTGAGTCAATACACCCCTGTATTCAAGTTATCAAATATTGTGAGGCAAAACCAGTCATAGTACTGTAAATATAATTCATTGTATTTGATTTGTTATGTTATGTTATGTTCAGGTCATTGCTTCTAAGGTCAATAGCGAAGTCTTTGTTAGGTTTCAAGCTATCAAACATTCTTAATGCAATTGGGATAAAATCTTACGTATCATAATCCTCCATTGAAAAGTGACATTCGTTTTAAGATATTAATTCTGAAAGATAAAAAAAATAAACTGTCTGTTCAAAGCTTCTTAAAGATGCTGAAAAATGTTATATCTGTGAACCGGTCACTCATAAACACAACTTTGCATGAAAAGCAATAATTAATGCTCCCATGTTTCTCCGGATGATTAAAAGCGAAGCACTGATTATGGTTACCAGTAAGCAATCATCCTCTGACATCAAGGATCCCAAACACTGTAATTATTTAGTCCGTTCTACTTCAGTGAGACTCAAAAAAATTATAATTATCTTTCGAATATGCAAATGACATGACTGGTAAAAGACTGTCTTTACAGCTCCAGATGGAAGTTGTTTATTTAGGCTATGCAGCCATTTTGTGTTTTTAGGATGTTTTTAGGATGTCCTTATTCAGTCCTGTATTTAATCTTAATTCATTCTTACTTAGATTTGTGTGTATTGGGTACATGTTGAGTAATTTCAACACTAAAAGCATTGTATTTGGGAAAAATCATTCACTAAACTCTAAACCTAAATTTTGTAATAAATTGAGCAAGTTGAGGTGACTAAACTGCTTGGAGTAACCCTGGATTGTAACCTGTCACTGTCAAAACATATTGATACAACAGTAGCTAAGACGGGGAGAAGTCTGTCCATTACAAAGAACTGCTCCACCTTCTTAAAACTTTAGGGATAGCCCCCTTTTTTCAATTTTCGCCAAAATGACATACCAAATCTAACTGCCTGTAGCTCAAACATACCAAATCTAACTACCTGTAGGTCAGACATACCAAATCTAACTGCCTGTAGCTCAGACATACCAAATCGAACTGCCTGTAGCTCAAACATACCAAATCTAACTGCCTGTAGCTCAGACATACCAAATCGAACTGCCTGTAGCTCAGACATAACAAATCTAACTGCCTGTAGCTCAGACATACCAAATCTAACTGCCTGTAGCTCAGACATACCAAATCTAACTGCCTGTAGCTCAGACATACCAAATCTAACTGCCTGTAGGTCCCAGTTTAGATACAAGAGAAAGGTCCCAGTTCTGGCCATCACTCTGGTTGAAATTCCGATTCTGTCCACAAGATGGCAGCAGTGTATGTGAAAAGTTTCAGACGGATAATTTGATGTATGAGCATTCTCCATGACGTTTAGTGTGAAGGAGACAGTTGCATTCATATTACATTTTTCTGCAAGTACATCGTCAAATACTACTTGTATACTTGGACTTTGATTGAGCTTTTCCAGTATTAGTAGACATATTATAAGTTCAACATTTGCTAAACAAACCAGTTTTCATAACTTCATAACTCTGAATATTCTTATAATTTTTGTCATAAAGGAAAAGGCATGCAGACACAGGGTTTCCGTAAAGCCCAGCTCATTGGCTATCTAGCTAGCTTTGTTTGACCCTGATTGGTGCTTATTTTGACAATGTTAGAGTCGTTCAAGTGAAGACCATCCGGCGTCATCGGCATGCCATGACCAAATATGGTGTCCTATAGGATATACTACACCCTAATGATATAGTGAAGTCTTGTTACGTTCTAGAATCTCTGAGGAAAACATATGAACGTGATTTGACTCATTGAAACAACGTTTAGGGTGAGATTTTCACAGATTCCTTTCTTTACAAATTGAACGAGTGGAAATACAAAATCGATCGTGCATAGTATATGGACCTTTTATTTATATGAAAAAATGATTTCATCTAACAAAACGACACGTCATGTTATCTCTGGAACCCTTTGGATGATAAGTCAGAGCAAGATTTCAGAATGTAAGTACACATTTAACCTTCAGAGGTGAATTTATCAAACCTATCGAGGTGAAAAAAGTGTTTTGTTGTTAGGAGCTCTCCTCAAACAATCTCATGACATGTTTTCGCAGTAATAGCTACTGTAAATTGGACAGTGCAGTTATATTAACAAGAGTTTCAGCTTTCAGCTGATATAAGATACCAACATTTGTTTCTCAAATCTGCAATCTTGACACAAGGCTGCATGATTTACAACTGTCCTGTTGACGGGACGCCGATCCCTAAGAAGTTCAGCATTATCAAGGCAGGTCCTACAGGCCCTAGTTTTGACTACTGTTCAGTCGTGTGGTCAGGAGCCACAAAGAGGGACTTAGGAAAATTGAAATTGACTCAGAACATGGCAGCACACTTGGCCCTTCACTGTGCACAGAAAGCAAACATTAATAATATTTTTAATTTATTTAACGTTTATTTAAATAGGCAAGTCAGTTAAGAACAAATTCTTATTTACAATGACGCCTACCCCGGACGCACGCTGGGCCAATTGTGCACTGACCCTGTGGGACCCCAATCACGGCCGATTGTGATACAGCCTGAATCGAACCAGGGTCTGTAATGACACCTCTAGCACTGAGATGTAGTGCCTTAGACAGCTGCGACACTCAGGAGCAAGTCAATCTCTCCTGGTTCAAAGTAAAGAAAAGCTTGACTTTATCACCACTTGTATTTGTGAGAGGTACTGATATGTTGAAAGCACCGAGCTGTCTGTTAAAAGCACCCACACAGACATCCATGTATTCCAAACAAGACATTCCACTAAAGGTCTCTTCACAGTCCCCAAGTCCAGAACAGACCATGGGAGGTGCACAGTACTACATAGAGCCATGACTACATGAAACTCTATTCCACATCAGGTAAACAGATAAAAATACACCTTCTGGAACAGCGGGGACTGTGAATCAACACAAACATAGGAACAGACACATGCATACACACACACATGATAACATACGCACTATACACACACATACACATGGATTTTGTGTTGTAGATATGTGGTAGTGGACTATGGCCCTGTGGGCACGCGCTTAGTGTGTTGTGGATTCTATAATGAATGTAATGTTGTTGTTTTTAACATGTAACATGTTGTTGCTTTTAACATATAACTGCCATAATAAATACAAATACAAATACACAAAACATAACACATGACATATTGCACAACATCAATAGACAAAACCAACTCAAGGACAGAACTACATACATTTTCTTTTTTTAAACGTCGCGCATAGCCTACGTTTCATTACATACACACAGTATCTAGGTCGAAGAGGGGAGAGGGGAGAGGCGTTGTGCGGTGAAGTGTTGCTTTGTCTGGTTTAAACCAGGATGGAAGGTCCGGGTGCAGTGCCTGTGCAGTATCCTTCCATATCTGACACACAGGATACAATGCAGAGTAAATCCAGGTCTTTCACCCAAACAGATACACTTTATACCGACCGGAGACGTAATCTGGGTCGTCTGTCTGTGGACAAAGACGTGAGAATAAAGGTCACCTAGTAACGTTGCAGAACTTTTCACACCTCTAGATAATAAGAAAATGCTACACTTTAATAACCATTTGTTTATCCAACATGTTTAGTCAGTCGGTTCATTTACATTGTTTTGTCATTATACATTATAATTATGGATTTCTTCTGAATAGGTTCTTTTTCTGCTACATTGTCGTAGGGCCTCGGTAAGGTTGGTTCGGTAAGGTTGGTTCGATAAGCTCGGTAAGACAGACAGGTCAAAATCAAAATAATCCCCTCCCTTTCAACCAAATGACCCCCAAAGCAGGGGACTACCACACCACTTTCATACAGCTCCATCCACAGAGGACACAAGACGCAGACAAAGTTGAATAAGAAGCAAACTGAGCTAAAAAGTACATCTTTTGATTTTAAACTCTCATGCCATGTTATCTGTCTACAGACAGTCAACTAAAGAAATGCACAGACACGTGTGTAAACTCCATTTTAAGCACATGCCACAGTACCTTGTGACTGAGGCAGTGAACCACAATCTATTCTGCCTTCACACTGATTCATACGGATTCATACGGTTATACAGATTCATACTGATTCATTTGATTCATACTGGATTCTACGGATTCATACGGATTCATACTGATTCATACTGATTCATACAGATTCATACGGATTCATACTGATTCATACTGGATTCGGATTTCATACAGATTCCATACGGATTCATACTGATTCATACGGATTCATACTGATTCATACTGATTCATACGGATTCATACAGATTCATACGGATTCATACTGATTCATACTGATTCATACTGATTCATACTGATTCATACGGATTTATACGGATTCATACTGATTCATACGGATTCATACTGATTCATACTGATTCATACAGATTCAAACGGATTCATTCTGATTGATTTTGACGTACGTAATTCTGCAACACGTAGTTCTCACTAAGTTCATTTGCGACACTATCAATAGGAAGACAATACGCTGTGGGACATGTCCCAAAATAGCCATGTTTTGAGTAAAAATATATTTTTACTGGATTCAAAATTGAGCAACACTGTCACACCATATAAAATCTGCATATTGGCTTATTTAGTTGCAGAACCTTCCGGAATCAGGTCAAGGGTCATTGCCTAAAGAGGTTGTAAACAATCAGAAATCTAAATTCATAGCCCTTCATTTGTCATGATATAAGGGGTGATTGTGAGAGGAACCAAACCCCAGCAAATCATCCACTTTGTCTTGGCTCCACTGCTTCTCTGATGATGATGCAGCGGATGGTTCAGGGAGGAATATTTCATCACAGAGGAAGGGCTTTTTTCTCCACTAAATGTTAAGATTTCAATGTTAATTGCTCTAGATGTAAATGTTCCTGAGGGCATTGTGACTATCTTCAATCGCTCCCCGTATCAAACATGCACATGTTACTTGAATGGAGTTGGTGTGTGCGTGCGTGCGTATGTGTGTTTCTAGGGCCGATCAAAATACTGTCATGATTAGCTGTAGGTGTTAACAAAGACTATACTGCCTCAGACCCTCTCTCTCTCTCTCTCTGTCTCTCTGTCTCTCTCTCTCTCTCTCTCTCTCTGTCTCTCTCTCTCTCTCTCTCTCTCTCTCTCTGTCTCTCTGTCTCTCTCTCTCTCTCTCTCTCTCTGTCTCTCTTTCTCTCTCTCTGTCTCTCTCTCTCTCTCTCTCTCTCTCTCTCTCTGTCTCTCTCTCTCTCTGTCTCTCTGTCTCTCTGTCTCTCTCTCTCTCTCTGTCTCTCTCTCTCTCTCTCTCTCTCTCTCTCTCTGTCTCTCTCTCTCTGTCTTCTATCTACGGTGTCTCTCTCTGTCTCTAACATTTCTTTCTTTTTATACGGTGTCTGGTAGATGTAACATTTCTTTTTATACGGTGTCTGGTAGATGTAACATTTCCCCAGTAATTCATTTATTTTTAAAGACGTTTTTTAAAGTCTACAAAATACAAAACCTTCACTTTGAGTATCCAATCTGACTCATAAAAATTGGGAAAGGTTATATTTAGTTTAGTTAATTTAGATGATTAAATGTATGTATATTTACGTATAATTTAGTGAGACAAAATGTCAATTTAACTCAAATATCGGAATATAACAGGTAATTATTGGTGAAACATATTTGAAGCATTTTTTTATTTCTAATTTAGTAAGACAGTCATTTTCCAATAACAATCTGCTAAAATGTCCATGTTACTGTTCATTTCCCACCGTCATTTGTAGCATCAACAGATCAGTGTCGGATCTCATCTGTTCGAAGCAGTCCTGGCTGGAGTCCCTCTTGACACATCTACAGGGACGTGTTTGATGAGCTAAATAATTACACTCAATTAGCACTTCATTAACCAGTCTGAAACAAAAAGACGTCCCCATGGCAACATCGGCGCAGCAGGGTTTCTTCTTTTTTTTTGATGTCAGGGAAAACCAGAGATGTCAGCTGTTGACAATGTGCCATCTGTCTAGGAGCCAAAAGACACGCTTACACACACACACACACACACACACACACACACACACACACACACACACACACACACACACACACACACACACACAGAACACACACACACAGAGAGAGAGACAGAGAGCCCCCTCGGTGCCCGTTGGACATGTTGAGACATTAATCGAGCCTTTAGGCGAACATAATTACACTGCACTGTGTTAATTACCTAACAATTAACAGCCATCATTTCCGAGGGGCAATCAATGAATTAGCTATTATTATTCCCTGTCAAGATCTGAGGCTCCCCTCCTCTCTCTCCTCTCTCCTCCTCTCTCCTCCTCTCCTCCTCTCCCCTCCTCCTCCCCCTCCTCTCCCCTCCTCCTCTCCCCCCCTCTCCCCTCCTCATCCCCCCTCCCTCTCCCCTCCTCTCCTCCTCTCCCTCCTCTTCCTCCTCCTCCTCCCTCCTCCCCCTCCCCCTCCCCTCCTCTCCCCCTCTCCCCCCTCTCCCTCCTCCTCTCCCCTCCTCCTCCCCCTCCCCCCTCCTCTCCCTCCTCTCCTCCAATTCAGGGTAGAGAACTCTGACACACACACACACACACTCACACACACACACAGACACACATGCACACAGGCACACTCCACACACACTTAGGCCCTGGTACATACAGACACCATAACCACAGAGAATGGAAATTAATTAGCATTTTTTCCAATTGGCTTGCTTAATATCCCAAGGTGATTTACTAAAACCTTCCACACAGTCATGGCTGCCATTTTCTTCTCCTCTCCTTTTCTGTTTACTCGCTTGTTGAACATTCATTGTGAAACAGGCTGAATTATGTCGCATGTTAACAAATAATAGCAATCGAGGAAATGTAACTTTTGTGTGTGTGTGTATTTCCCCATGTCACAATAATTTCCCCTCGTTATCATATGAATAATGATTGTTTTCTACCATTGTGATGTTCTATATGAATCTTTAATGCAGATTTTGAAACAAATTTCCAAATCAGGTATAAATATAATCAAAATAATTATCAATAAAAAATCCTCATGTTTCTTCCTTTTGGGCCCAAAATATGATATGAAAAATGACTACCTTAGTGATGGGAATCATCAGTCACTGCCCCTATAGAATTGTTCATATTAAAACTCGCATCTGTAGACCTATATTACACAATCATTGTCACCTTCTGCAGCAGAAATGGATATATACAGGATTGATTGCTTTTCAAATCATAATTAGAAAAACCTCCTATCTTGTCCATGTAATGAGAGCCAAGCTTACTTTATACCTACCTCCTCTCTCTTTCTACCCCTCTCTCTCTATTTCTCTCTCTGTGTATTTCTAATCTATATATATACATATATTTATCTCTCTCTCTCTCTCTCTCTCTATTTCACTTCCTCCCTCTGTCTCTCTGTATTTCTCCCTCCCTCTCTCTCTCCTCTCTGTCTCTCTCTCTCTCTCTCTCTCTCTCTCTCTCTCTTCACTTCCTCCCCCTCTCTCTCTGTATTTCTCCCTCCCTCTCTCTCTCTCTCTCTCTCTCTCTCTCTCTCTCTCTCTCTATTCCTCCCTCCTCTGTCTCTGTATTTCTCCCTCCTCTCTCTCTCTCTCTCTCTCTCTCTCTCTCTCTCTCTCTCTCTCTCTCTCTCTCTCTCTCTATTTCTCTCTGTCTGTCTCTATTTCTCTCTCTCTTTCTCTCTCTATTTCTCTCTGTCTGTCTCTATTTCTCTCTCTTTCTTTCTTTTCTCTCTCTATTTCTCTCTGTCTGTCTCTATTTCTCTCTCTCTCTATTTCTCTCTCTCTCTCTATCTCTTTCTCCCTCTCTCTCTCTCTCTCTCTCTCTCTCTCTCTCTCTATTTCTCTCTGTCTGTCTCTATTTCTCTCTCTATTTCTCTCTGTCTGTCTCTATTTCTCTCTCTCTCTCTATTTCTCTCTCTCTCTCTCTCTCAAGACAAATCTTACATTTCATGTGTATAAAATGAAGGCTCCAAAGACAGATGAATGTTACCTAACATTAGCTATAATATAATTGACTCCAGGGCCTGTATCTCTGTGCATTCTAGGATTCTTCATTTCAGTCATTACTCTTGATATTACCCCTAGATGTTACCCCTAGATATTACCCCTAGATATTACCCCCTAGATATTACCCCTAGATGTTACCCCTAGATATTACCCCTAGATGTTGCCCCTAGATATTACCCTAGATATTACCCTAGATGTTACCCCTAGATATTACCTAGATAATACCCTAGATATTACCCCTAGATATTACCCTAGATATTGCCCTAGATATTGCCCTAGATATTACCCCTAGATGTGCCCTACCCCCTAGATATTACCCCTAGATATTACCCTAGATAATGCCCCTAGATATTGCCCTAGATATTACCCTAGATAATACCCCTAGATATTACCCTAGATGTTACCCCTAGATATTACCCTAGATATTACCCCTAGATATTACCCTAGATGTTACCCCTAGATGTTACCCTAGATATTACCCTAGATATTACCCCTTAGATGTTACCCTAGATATTGCCCTAGATGTTACCCCTAGATGTACCCCTAGATGTTGCCCTAGATATTACCCCTAGATGTTACCCTAGATGTTACCCTAGATGTTACCCCTAGATGTAATACCCTAGATATTACCCCTAGATTACCCTAGATATTACCCCTAGATAATTAGATATTACCCTAGATGTTACCCCTAGATAATACCCCTAGATATTGCCCTAGATGTTACCCCTAGATGTTGCCCTAGATGTTACCCTAGATGTTACCCTAGATGTTACCCCTAGATGTTACCCCTAGATATTACCCTAGATGTTACCCTAGATGTTACCCTAGATATTACCCTAGATGTTACCCTAGATATTGCCCCTAGATATTGCCCCTAGATATTGCCCTAGATATTACCCCTAGATGTTGCCCTAGATATTACCCCTAGATATTACCCCTAGATGTTGCCCCTAGATATTACCCCTAGATATTACCCCTAGATGTTACCCTAGATATTACCCCTAGATATTACCCTAGATGTTGCCCTAGATATTGCCCTAGATGTTACCCCTAGATAATACCCCTAGATATTACCCTAGATATTGCCCTAGATATTACCCTAGATGTTGCCCTAGATTTTGCCCCTAGATATTGCCCTAGATATTACCCTAGATATTGCCCTAGATATTGCCCTAGATATTGCCCTAGATATTACCCTAGATGTTACCCCTAGATATTACCCTAGATATTGCCTAGATATTGCCCCTAGATATTACCCCTAGATGTTGCCCTAGATATTACCCCCTAGATATTGCCCTAGATATTACCCCTAGATATACCCCTAGATATTACCCTAGATGTTACCCCTAGATGTTGCCCCTAGATATTACCCCTAGATATTGCCCTAGATGTTACCCCTAGATGTTGCCCTAGATGTTGCCCTAGATGTTGCCCTAGATATTGCCCTAGATATTACCCCTAGATATTACCCTAGATGTTACCCTAGATCATACCCTAGATGTTACCCCTAGATATTGCCCTAGATGTTACCCTAGATGTTGCCCTAGATGTTACCCCTAGATATTGCCCTAGATGTTACCCCTAGATATTACCCTAGATATTGCCCTAGATATTACCCTAGATATTGCCCTAGATGTTACCCCTAGATATTACCCCTAGATATTACCCCTAGATGTTGCCCTAGATGTTGCCCTAGATGTTACCCTAGAGATATTGCCCTAGATATTGCCCTAGATGTTGCCCTAGATAATGCCCTAGATGTTACCCCTAGATGTTACCCCTAGATATTGCCCTAGATGTTGCCCTAGATATTGCCCTAGATATTGCCCTAGAATTGCCCTAGATATTACCCCTAGATATTACCCCTAGATATTACCCTAGATATTACCCCTAGATATTACCCCCTAGATGTTACCCTAGATATTACCCTAGATATTACCCTAGATATTACCCCTAGATGTTACCCCTAGATATTGCCCTAGATATTACCCTAGATGTTGCCCTAGATGTTACCCCTAGATATTACCCCTAGATATTGCCCCTAGATGTTACCCCTAGATGTTACCCCTAGATGTTACCCTAGATATTACCCCTAGATGTTACCCTAGATGTTACCCCTAGATGTTACCCCTAGATATTACCCCTAGATATTACCCCTAGATGTTACCCCTAGATGTTACCCTAGATGTTACCCTAGATATTACCCTAGATGTTACCCTAGATGTTACCCCTAGATGTACCCCTAGATGTTACCCCTAGATGTTACCCCTAGATATTACCCTAGATGTTGCCCCTAGATGTTACCCCTAGATGTTGCCCCTAGATGTTACCCCCTAGATATTACCCCTAGATATTACCCTAGATATTGCCCTAGATGTTGCCCTAGATATTACCCCTAGATATTACCCCTAGATATTGATATTACCCCTAGATATTGCCCTAGATGTTACCCCTAGATATTACCCCTAGATGTTACCCCTAGATATTGCCCCTAGATGTTGCCCTAGATGTTGCCCTAGATGTTGCCCTAGATATTGCCCTAGATATTGCCCTAGATGTTGCCCTAGATGTTACCCCTAGATATTGCCCCTAGATGTTACCCCTAGATATTGCCCTAGATGTTACCCTAGATGTTACCCCTGAGATGTTACCCCCTAGATATTACCCCTAGATATTACCCCTAGATGCCCTAGATATTACCCCTAGATACCCCTAGATGTTACCCCTAGATATTACCCTAGATGTTACCCCTAGATGTTACCCCTAGATATTACCCTAGATGTTACCCTAGATGTTACCCCTAGATATTACCCCTAGATGTTACCCCTAGATGTTACCCTAGATATTGCCCTAGATATTGCCCTAGATATTGCCCTAGATGTTGCCCCTAGATGTTGCCCCTAGATGTTACCCCTAGATGTTGCCCTAGATATTGCCCTAGATGTTACCCCTAGATATTACCCCTAGATGTTAGATATTACCCTAGATGTTGCCCTAGATGTTACCCCTAGATGTTACCCTAGATGTTACCCCTAGATGTTGCCCTAGATGTTGCCCTAGATGTTGCCCTAGATGCCCCTAGATGTTACCCTAGATGTTACCCCTAGATGTTACCCTAGATGTTGCCCTAGATGTTACCCCTAGATATTACCCCTAGATATTACCCTAGATGTTACCCCCTAGATGTTGCCCTAGATGTTGCCCTAGATGTTACCCCTAGATGTTACCCTAGATGTTACCCTAGATATTACCCCTAGATATTACCCCTAGATAGATATTACCCCTAGATGTTACCCTAGATATACCCTAGATGTTACCCCTAGATATTACCCCTAGATATTACCCCTAGATATTGCCCTAGATGTTGCCCTAGATATTACCCCTAGATATTGCCCTAGATGTGCCTAGATGTTGCCCCTAGATGTTACCCTAGATGTGCCCCTAGATGTTGCCCTAGATATTACCCCTAGATGTTGCCCTAGATGTTACCCTAGATATTACCCCTAGATATTACCCCTAGATATTGCCCTAGATGTTGCCCTAGATGTTGCCCTAGATATTACCCCTAGATGTTACCCCTAGATGTTACCCTAGATATTGCCCTAGATATTACCCTAGATATTACCCCTAGATAATACCCCTAGACCCTAGATAATTACCCTAGATATTACCCTAGATGTTGCCCTAGATATTACCCTAGATATTGCCCTAGATGTTACCCTATATACCCCTAGATGTTGCCCTAGATGTTACCCCTAGATATTACCCCTAGATGTTACCCCTAGATGTTACCCCTAGATATTACCCCTAGATATTGCCCTAGATGTTGCCCTAGATGTTACCCCTAGATATTACCCTAGATATTACCCCTAGATATTACCCTAGATATTACCCCTAGATATTGCCCTAGATATTACCCCTAGATGTTATTACCCCTAGATGTTACCCCTAGATATTACCCCTAGATGTTACCCCTAGATATTGCCCTAGATGTTACCCCTAGATAATTACCCTAGATGTTACCCTAGATGTACCCCTAGATATTACCCCTAGATATTACCCTAGATGTTACCCTAGATATTACCCCTAGATATTACCCTAGATGTTGCCCTAGATGTTACCCTAGATATTACCCTAGATATTACCCTAGATATTACCCCTAGATATTACCCCCTAGATGTTACCCTAGATATTACCCCTAGATATTACCCCTAGATATTACCCCTAGATATTACCCCTAGATATTACCCCTAGATGTTACCCCTAGATATTACCTAGATATTACCCTAGATATTACCCCTAGATGTTGCCCTAGATATTACCCTAGATATTACCCCTAGATGTTACCCTAGATATTACCCTAGATATTACCCCTAGATGTTACCCTAGATATTACCCTAGAGATGTTACCCCTAGATATTACCCCTAGATATTACCCTAGATATTGCCCTAGATATTGCCCTAGATATTACCCCTAGATATACCCCCTAGATATTACCCTAGATATTACCCCTAGATATTACCCCTAGATGTTACCCTAGAGATGTTGCCTAGATATTACCCCTAGATATTACCCCTAGATATTACCCTAGATATTACCCCTAGATGTTACCCCTAGATATTACCCCTAGATATTACCCTAGATGTTACCCTAGATGTTACCCCTAGATATTACCCCTAGATATTACCCCTAGATATTACCCCTAGATATTACCCTAGATATTACCCCTAGATATTACCCTAGATATTACCCTAGATATTACCCTAGATATTACCCCTAGATGTTACCCCTAGATGTTGCCCCTAGATAATACCCTAGATGTTACCCCTAGATAGATACCCCTAGATGTTACCCCTAGATGTTACCCCTAGATGTTACCCCTAGATGTTACCCTAGATATTGCCCTAGATATTACCCTAGATATTACCCCTAGATGTTACCCCTAGATATTACCTAGATGTTACCCCTAGATATTACCCTAGATATTACCCCTAGATATTACCCTAGATATTACCCCTAGATGTTACCCTAGATGTTACCCCTAGATATTACCCCTAGATATTACCCCTAGATATTACCCTAGATATTACCCTAGATGTTACCCCTAGATATTACCCCTAGATGTTACCCTAGATATTACCCTAGATGTTACCCTAGATGTTACCCTAGATGTTACCCCTAGATATTACCCCTAGAGATATTACCCTAGATGTTACCCCTAGATGTTACCCCTAGATGTTACCCTAGATAGATGTTGCCCCTAGATATTACCCCTAGATGTTACCCCAGATGTTACCCTAGATATTAGCCCTAGATATTACCCTAGATGTTACCCCTAGATATTACCCCTAGATATTACCCCTAGATGTTACCCCTAGATATTACCCTAGATGTTACCCTAGATATTACCCCTAGATATTACCCTAGAGACCCTAGATATGTTACCCCTAGATGTTACCCCTAGATATTGCCCCTAGATATTAACCTAGATATTACCCTAGATATTACCCCTAGATATTACCCTAGATATTACCCTAGATATTACCCCTAGATATTACCCCTAGATATTACCCCTAGATATTACCCTAGATATTACCCTAGATATTACCCCTAGATATTACCCTAGATATTACCCTAGATGTTACCCTAGATATTGCCTAGATGTTACCCTAAATAGATGCCCTAGATGTTACCCCTAGAATGTACCTAGATATTACCCCTAGATGTTACCCCTAGTTGTTACCCCTAGATGTTACCCCTAGATGTTACCCCTAGTTATTACCCCTAGTTATTACCCTAGTTACCCCTAGATATTACCACCGCTAGATTACCCCTTTTATTACCCCTAGATATTGGAGAATTACCCCCACATGTATAGATTATTCACCCTGATTTGCGGTAGATGTTATAGATGTTTCCGACTATGCAGTGTCCGGTGAGATATTACCCCATTACGGCAGATATTACCCCTAGATGTTACCCCTAGATATTACATTTAGATATTAGGCCCCTAGAGGCCCTAGATATTACCCCTGAGAGGGTTACCCCTGAAGGGAGATTTTATTTAAATATCAGCTCATCTCTCAATTCAATTCAATTCAGATTCAAGGGCTTTATTGGCATAGATAACATGTGTACCCCTTATTGCCCTAGATATGTAGACAACATACTAGATATTACCCCTAGAAAAACAACAAAAATGAACAGTAAATATTACACCTAGAAGTTTCAAAACAGTAAAGACATTACAAATGTCAGATGTTATAGATAATATATATATATATATATATATATATACAATGTACAAATAGTTAAAGGACACTAGATAAAATAAATAAGCATAAATATGGGTTGTATTTACAATGGTGTTTGTTCTTCACTGGTTGCCCTTTTCTCGTGGATAGGTCCCAGATCTTGCTGCTGTGATGGCACACTGTAGATATTCACCCAGTAGATATTGGGAGATTTTACCCCTAGATTTGTTTTAGAATTCTTTGTGGATCTAGATGTGATCTAAATATGTATCTCTAATATGGTCATACATTTACAGGAGGTTAGGAATGCAGCTAGTTTCCACCTAGATTTTGATGGCAGTGAGCACATAGCCTGTCTTCTCTTGAGAGCCATGTCTTACCCCTTTAGATAATACCCAAGGCTATGCTCACTGATAGTCTGTACATAGTCAAAGCTTTCCTTAATTTTGGGTCAGTCTAGTGGTAGGTATTCTGCCGCTGTGTACTCTCTGTTTAGGGCCAAATAGCATTCTAGTTGCTCTGTTTTTTGTTAATTCTTTCCAATGTGTTAAGTAATTATCTTTTTGTTTTCTCATGATTTGGTTGGGTCTAATTGTGCTGTTGTCCTGGGGCTCTGTAGGGTGTGTTTGTGTTTGTGAACAGAGCCCCAGGACCCCTTAGGGACTCTTCTCCAGGTTCATTCTCTGTAGGTGATGGCTTTGTTATGGAAGGTTTGTGAATCGCTTCCTTTTAGGTGGTTGTAGAATTTAATGGCTCTTTTCTGGATTTTCTCTCTCTACGGCCTTTCTTTCTCCATCTCTGTCTCTCGTTTGAGTCCATACCTTCCCTCTATCTCTCCATCCTCAATATTATACCTTCCCTCTATCTCTCCATCCTCAACATCATACCTTCCCTCTATCTTCCATCCTCAACATTATACCTTCCCTCTATCTCTCCATCCTCAACATTATACCCCTATATCTCTCTCTATCCCCTAGACATTATACCTTCCCTCTATCTCTCCATCCTCAACTAGATATTACCCCTATCTCTCCATACTCAACATTATACCTTCCCTCTAGATATTACCCCTCAACATCATACCCTAGATATTACTCCATATTCAACATTATACCTTCCCTCTATCTCTTACTCAACATAGATACCTTCCCTCTATCTCTCCATACTCAACATTATACCTTCCCTCTATCTCTCCATCCTCAACATCATACCTTCCCTCTATTCTCCATACTCAACATTATACCTTCCCTCTATCTTCCAAACTCAACATTATACCTTACCCTCTATCTTCCATACTCAACATTATACCTTCCCTCTATCTCTCCATCCTCAACATTATACCTTCCCTCTATCTCTATCTCTCCATTCCTCAACATTATACCTTCCCTCTATCTCTC
>NC_088401.1:15112560-15185060 GCF_034236695.1 Oncorhynchus nerka | reverse complement strand
AGATAGGAGAGAGCAAGAGAGAGGGAGAGAGCAAGAGAGAGGGAGAGAGCAAGAGATAGGGAGAGAGCAAGAGAGAGGGAGAGAGCAAGAGAGAGGAGAGAGAGCAAGAGAGAGGGAGAGAGCAAGAGAGAGGGAGAGAGCAAGAGATAGGGAGAGAGCAAGAGAGGAGAGAGCAAGAGAGAGGGAGAGAGCAAGAGAGAGGGAGAGAGCAAGAGAGCAAGAGAGAGGGAGAGAGCAAGAGAGAGGGAGAGAGCAAGAGAGAGGGAGAGAGCAAGAGAGAGGGAGAGAGCAAGAGAGAGGGAGAGAGCAAGAGATAGGGAGAGAGCAAGAGAGAGGGAGAGAGCAAGAGAGAGGGAGAGAGCAAGAGAGAGGGAGAGAGCAAGAGATAGGGAGAGAGCAAGAGAGAGGGAGAGAGCAAGAGAGAGGGAGAGAGCAAGAGAGAGGGAGAGAGCAAGAGATAGGGAGAGAGCAAGAGAGAGGGAGAGAGCAAGAGATAGGGAGAGAGCAAGAGATAGGGAGAGAGCAAGAGAGAGGGAGAGAGCAAGAGAGAGGAGAGAGCAAGAGATAGGGAGAGAGCAAGAGAGAGGGAGAGAGCAAGAGAGAGGGAGAGAGCAAGAGAGAGGGAGAGAGCAAGAGAGAGGGAGAGAGTAGGAGAGAGCAAGAGAGAGGGAGAGAGCAAGAGATAGGGAGAGAGCAAGAGATAGGGAGAGAGCAAGAGAGAGGGAGAGAGCAAGAGAGAGGGAGAGAGCAAGAGAGAGGGAGAGAGCAAGAGAGAGGGAGAGAGGGAGAGAGCAAGAGAGAGGGAGAGAGCAAGAGAGAGGGAGAGAGCAAGAGAGCAAGAGATAGGGAGAGAGCAAGAGAGAGGGAGAGAGCAAGAGATAGGGAGAGAGCAAGAGAGAGGGAGAGAGCAAGAGAGAGGGTAAAACATTTTGACACATCGACTGTGTGATTGAGTTTAAAACGGTTGTTTCCATGTTGTTTTGAGGAGGGAGAGGGGAGGGAGGTTCTAGCTTCCTAAATGTGTATGGCTCTAGTTTCCTAAATGTGCTTTATGATGAGGCTGTGATCACGCTGTGATCAGGCTGTGATCAGGTTGTGATCAGGGTGTGATCAGGGTGTGATCAGGCTGTGATGAGATTGTGATCAGGGTGTGATCAGGCTGTGATGAGATTGTGATCAGGTTGTGATCAGGTTGTGATCACGGTGTGATCAGGTTGTGATCAGGGTGTGATCAGGTTGTGATCAGGGTGTACGTCATCGATGTCACTTTAGCATATTCTAGAAGCAGAGCTAAAGACTGACTTGTTTAAAATGTTCTGTCTTTGACATTAACACACTGACATCAGCTCCTCCCTCCCTCCCTCCCATTCTCTCTCTCCTAATACTGTTCCCTGGATAACAACATCTTATTTGATTTTACAGCGAGAAGCCATGTCATGTAGATGGATACACACTGCCACCTACTGGACATGTAAGGGAATGAAACAGGGCTGAGCAACCTCACGAGGGTTGTTGTGGGTTCAGGCTTCAGCTAAAGCAGTAACACACCTTGTTTAACTGATTAAGGGTTCAGTCTGGATCGCTGAGGCGTTGCAGATTAAGTGATAGAGAGGAAAAGGTAGTTTTGGATTGGGACGACGTGTGTTTTGTTTATCGTGAACGCAGTCTCCACTAACGTGAGAAGATTTCCAACACGCTGTAACACTGACCTTCGGTGATACAGTTGGAATAGATCTCTAAGTATTTCTTGAAGAATATTATTAGTGGAAAAGATTTTAGATGAACATTCATCTGAGAAAGAAAGGAATCCCGTTAAAAACGTGAACGTTAGAACAAATTCCCCAAAAACACAACCAGTTAAATCATTTGTAAATGCTTGGTAAGAAACATGGAAAACACCCTGACCAATCTTAAATGCCCACAGCCATAAACAAAGAAGAAGAACAAAACACTCTAAGTATTCCTCATTTTCACATCTTTTTTGTATTTTGTTCTTTCAGGAGTCCGTGGAATGTGTACCAGTGGCGGGCTCACCTATAGACTTAGAAGTAGACACCAGATGTCTGATTGGTGGTGTGTGTGTTTCCATAAAGGAGCAGTCTCAGACCCAGGCCCAGCCAGTCTAAATCTCTCCCTACAGCTAACTACATGATTACACTTAAGCCCCCTAGTTAGATGTTCCCAATTTCCACCCTCACAAAGCTGAAGGTCAGTCGGTGAGGGAGGGAGGGAGGGAGGGAGGGAGGAATTTGAGGAAAGGTGGAAAGAGAATGATAGATTTGAAGAGGCACAAGTAGAGGGAGAAAGAAAGGAAGGAGTGGGGAAGATTAACAAAATGTCTGCTCCTTTTTCAAAGGTGACAGAAATGTCTGCCCTGTTTCTCATTTTCAATGTGTCAGTTGAGAGAGAGAGAGAGAGAGAGAGAGAGAGAGAGAGAGAGAGATAGAGAGACAGAGAGAGAGAGAGAGAGAGGGAGACAGAGAGAGAGAGAGAGAGAGAGAGAGAGAGAGACAGAGAGAGAGAGAGAGAGAGACAGAGAGGGAGAGAGACAGAGAGATAGAGAGAGAGCGAGAGAGAGACAGAGAGAGAGAGAGAGAGAGAGAGAGAGAGAGAGAGAGAGAGAGAGAGAGAGAGAGAGAGAGAGACAGAGATAGAGAGAGAGATTCTGTCATAGCCTTTCTTTTTCTCTCTTCCTAAAAGCCTTTCTTCCTCTGGGTTTGGACACCAGCTGTATGCAGTTAAGTGAAACACGGTAGTTAAAAATAGATTGGGGTCTCTCTCTCTCTCTCTCTCTCTCTCTCTCTCTCTCTCTCTCTCTCTCTCTCTCTCTCTCTCTCTCTCTCTCTCTCTCTCTCTCTCTCTCTCTCTCTCAATCACTCACTCACTCACTCGCTCGCCTCGCACACACGCACACACGCACACAAATACACACAGCCCTCATTATAACACAAGCTCACCTTAAATGTCAAAGAGAGAGATGGAATTGCATGCCAATGCAAACACATGCACACATACTAAAAAACATTTGGCAAATATTTATATATATTTACCAGTACGTTTCGGTCCTCTCTCCGGTCTTGCTGACTGACGGTCTGTGTGTGAGTGTGTCTAGGAGTGTGTGTGAGTGTGTCTAGGAGTGTGTGTGAGTGTGTCTAGGAGTGTGTGTGAGTGTGTCTAGGAGTGTGTGTGAGTGTGTCTAGGAGTGTGTGTGAGTGTGTCTAGTAGTGTGTGTGAGTGTGTCTAGGTGTATGTGTGAGTGTGTCTTGGAGTGTGTGTGAGTGTGTCTAGGAGTGTGTGTGAGTGTGTCTAGGAGTGTTTGTGAGTGTGCTTGAGTGTGTCTAGGAGTGTTTTTGAGTGTCTCTAGGAGTGTGTGTCTAGGAGTGAGTGTGAGTGTGTCTAGGTGTGAGTGTGAGTGTGTCTAGGTGTGAGTGTGAGTGTGTCTAGGTGTGAGTGTGAGTGTGTCTAGGTGTGAGTGTGAGTGTGTCTAGGTGTGAGTGTGAGTGTGTCTAGGAGTGAGTGTGAGTGTGTCTATCAGTGAGTGTGAGTGTGAGTGTGTCTATGAGTGAGTGTGAGTGTGTCTATGAGTGAGTGTGAGTGTGTCTATGAGTGAGTGTGAGTGTGTCTATGAGTGAGTGTGAGTGTGAGTGTGTCTATGAGTGAGTGTGAGTGTGTCTATGAGTGAGTGTGGGTGTGAGTGTGTCTATGAGTGAGTGTGAGTGTGTCTATGAGTGAGTGTGAGTGTGTCTATGAGTGAGTGTGAGTGTGAGTGTGATATGAGTGAGTGTGAGTGTGCGTGTGTCTATGAGTGAGTGTGAGTGTGAGTGTGTCTATGAGTGAGTGTGAGTGTGTCTATGAGTGAGTGTGAGTGTGTCTATGAGTGAGTGTGAGTGTGTCTATGAGTGAGTGTGTCTATGAGTGAGTGTGTGTGACTGCGACTCTGGAGAAGAGGGAGAAGGTACTATGGTTGGAGAATACAGCCTGGTCACCTTCGATACAAGTCAGCATTCGACGTCCATCCATGTCCGAAGACGTTGGGAAATGCTACTGTTACCTTCATGTAGGTGCAGGGATGGGTGTAAGCATCTGTTACCCTCATGTAGGTTTTGGTGCAGGGATGGGTGTAAGCATCTGTTACCCTCATGTAGGTTTTGGTGCAGGGATGGGTGTAAGCATCTGTTACCCTCATGTAGGTTTTGGTGCAGGGATGGGTGTAAGCATCTGTTACCCTTCATGTAGGTTTTGGTGCAGGGATGGGTGTAAGCATCTGTTACCTTCATGTAGGTTTTGGTGCAGGGATGGGTGTAAGCATCTGTTACCTTCATGTAGGTTTTGGTGCAGGGATGGGTGTAAGCATCTGTTACCTTCATGTAGGTTTTGGTGCATGGATGGGTGACGACACAACAGTGGTAGGCTTGATTACCAACAACGTCGAGACGGCCTACAGGCAGGAGGTGAGGGCCCTCGGAGTGTGGTGTCAGGAAAATAACCTCACACTCAACGTCAACAAAACTAAGGAGATGATTGTGGACTTCAGGAAACAGCAGAGGGAACACCCCCCTATCCACATCAATGGAACAGTAGTGGAGAGGGTAGCAAGTTTTAAGTTCCTCGGCATACACATCACAGACAAACTGAATTGGTCCACTCACACAGACGGCATCGTGAAGAAGGCGCAGCAGCGCCTCTTCAACCTCAGGAGGCTGAAGAAATTCGGCTTGTCACCAAAAGCACTCACAAACTTCTACAGATGCACAATCGAGAGCATCCTGGCGGGCTGTATCACCGCCTGGTACGGCAACTGCTCCGCCCTCAACCGTAAGGCTCTCCAGAGGGTAGTGAGGTCTGCACAACGCATCACCGGGGCAAACTACCTGCCCTCCAGGACACCTACACCACCCGATGTTACAGGAAGGCCATAAAGATCATCAAGAACATCAACCACCCGAGCCACTGCCTGTTCACCACGCTATCATCCAGAAGGCGAGGTCAGTACATGTGCATCAAAGCTGGGACCGAGAGACTGAAAAACAGCTTCTATCTCAAGGCCATCAGACTGTTAAACAGCCACCACTAACATTGAGTGGCTGCTGCCAACACACTGACACTGACTCAACTCCAGCCACTTTAATAATGGGAATTGATGGGAAATTATGTAAATATATCACTAGCCACTTTAAACAATGCTACCTTATATAATGTTACTTACCCTACATTATTCATCTCATATGCATACGTATATACTGTACTCTATATCATCGACTGCATCCTTATGTAATACATGTATCACTAGCCACTTTAACTATGCCACTTTGTTTAAATACTCATCTCATATGTATATACTGTACTCGATACCATCTACTGTATCTTGCCTATGCTGCTCTGTACCATCACTCATTCATATATCCTTATGTACATATTCTTTATCCCCTTACACTGTGTATAAGACAGTAGTTTTGGAATTGTTAGTTAGATTACTTGTTGGTTATTACTGCATTGTCGGAACTAGAAGCACAAGCATTTCGCTACACTCGCATTAACATCTGCTAACCATGTGTATGTGTGACAAATACAATTTGATTTGATTTGATTTGATTTGACACACACAGAAAATTCAGCCAGGATGTGGGACTGAGAAAATGGGGTTTCATTTTGTAGAGGGGAAATGCACTCTCTCTCTCTCTCTCTCTCGTCGGAGTGCATGCTGGGAGTGAGTCGTCAAGCAGGAGTGATTGTGAGAGCGAATGGAATTTCGGGTTTTGGTATGTATCTATACAGTGCCTTGCGAAAGTATTCGGCCCCCTTGAACTTTGCGACGTTTTGCCACATTTCAGGGTTCAAACATAAAGATATAAAACTGTATTTTTTGTGAAGAATCAACAACAAGTGGGACACAATCATGAAGTGGAACGACATTTATTGGATATTTCAAACTTTTTTAACAAATCAAAAACTGAAAAATTGGGCGTGCAAAATTATTCAGCCCCTTTACTTTCAGTGCAGCAAACTCTCTCCAGAAGTTCAGTGAGGATCTCTGAATGATCCAATGTTGACCTAAATGACTAATGATGATAAATACAATCCACCTGTGTGTAATCAAGTCTCCGTATAAATGCACCTGCACTGTGATAGTCTCAGAGGTCCGTTAAAAGCGCAGAGAGCATCATGAAGAACAAGGAACACACCAGGCAGGTCCGAGATACTGTTGTGAAGAAGTTTAAAGCCGGATTTGGATACAAAAAGATTTCCCAAGCTTTAAACATCCCAAGGAGCACTGTGCAAGCGATAATATTGAAATGGAAGGAGTATCAGACCACTGCAAATCTACCAAGACCTGGCCGTTGTAAAGAAGTGCTATTTCTTATGCAGGTGACCAGCCTACTGCTATTACATTGCTATAACTCACAGTAAAGCCTGTTGGGTCCCCTACAGGATAGCTCCCACATTACACACACTAACTGCCAAACCAGCGCACACACATAATCTCCTTTCTAGCCGAACATTGTGTGACCAAGAACAGACAGGCCCGAAGAGGATTCTACGATGACGGACAGACAACTGAGCCAATGGCGGAGGACTACACACCAGCCTGAACCAATCCAAAGATCCGATCTTCTAGAATCAACCTACTTTCTGTTCCTTATATAAGGATTGTGTGAATTGTTAACCTCTTCAGTCGACCCTCTACTTTTTTGAACATTTTGTTAAAAATCGCGCAACATTTCAGCGCCCTGCTACTCATGCCAGGAATATAGTACGTTCATATGGTTAGAATGTGTGGATAGGAAATCGGACGTTTTTAAAACTGGTTAAATCACGACTGTGGCTATTACATAACGTGCGTTACATCGGAAAGCGCAGGAAAACCTGATCACAGAAAATGGAAATAAATATCCTTGCGCCACTTCCAGCAATTGTTAACAGTGAGCCGAATTAGATAAGACCGAGCATTCAACTCCCACAGCATCCCCATGTTGTCTAGAGTCTTGTGAATTGAATCATCTTTGATTCTTGGTTGAACCGAAAGAGGGGCACGACTTACCTCCGGTCTCCGCCCAGATCATTCCGGAAGAGCTCTCTCCTGATATTTTTTCCAAGACGACAGCTAATGATATTTACATCGCCTACGGATGATTTTTATCGCTTATTAACGTTTACTAATACCTAAAGTAGCATTACAAACGTATTTCGAAGTGTTTTGTGAAAGTTTATCGTCTACTTTTTGAATTTTAAAAAATGACGTTACGTTGTGAAATCGCTGTTTTTTTCGTTTATCACACATTCTACATATAACGATATCTTGGCTTTATATGGCCCGATTTAATCGAAATAAAGACCCAATAGTGTTTATGGGACATCTAGGAGTGCCAACAAAGAAGATGGTGAAAGGTAATGACTGTTTTCTATTTTATTGTGCGGTTTGTGTAACGCCGAAATGCTAATTATTTTGTTTACGTCCCCTGCTGTGCTTTTCTGTTGTAGTGTATTGGTGCATGCTATCAGATAATAGCTTCTCATGCTGTCGCTGAAAAGCATTTTAAAAATCTGACTTGTTGCCTGGATTCACAACGAGTGTAGCTTTAATTTGATACCCTGCATGTGTATTTTAATGAACTTTTGAGTTTTAACTAATACTATTAGCATTTAGCGTAGCGCATTTGCATTTCCAGAGCTCTAGTTGGGACGCAAGCGTCCCAAGTAGAGGCAAGAGGTTAACGGTCTCTTTCCTGCTAGTTCTGTGCGAGCTAACGGAAGGGCCGTAATTACGCTGTACCAGATATCTTTACTCTGAATAAACTGTCGCTTGTCGTACAATTTACCACTTTGTCTGAATCGATCCTTGACCGGCTCACCCTTCTACATATCCATTTATTAACACCGTCCCTCTAAACTTTCAGCTCATACAAGGAGAAGACTGATCAGAGATGCAGCCAAGAGGCCCATGATCACTCTGGATGAACTGCAGAGATCTACAGCTGAGGTGGGAGACTCTGTCCATAGGACAACAATCAGTCGTATATTGCACAAATCTGGCATTTATGGAAGAGTGGCAAGAAGAAAGCCATTTCTTAAAGATATCCATAAAAAGTTTTGTTTAAAGTTTGCCACAAGCCACCTGTGAGACACACCAAACATGTGGAAGAAGGTGCTCTGGTCAGATGAAACCAAAATTGAACTTTTTGGCAACAATGCAAAACGTTATGTTTGGCGTAAAAGCAACACAGCTCACCACCCTGAACACACCATCCCCACTGTCAAACATGGTGGTGGCAGCATCATGGTTTGGGCCTGCTTTTCTTCAGCAGGGACAGGGAAGATGGTTAAAATTGATGGGAAGATGGATGGAGCCAAATACAGGACCATTCTGGAAGAAAACCTGATAGAGTCTGCAAAAGACCTGAGACTGGGACGGAGATTTGTCTTCCAACAAGACAATGATCCAAAACATAAAGCAAAATCTACAATGGAATGGTTCAAAAATAAACATATCCAGGTGTTAGAATGGCCAAGTCAAAGTCCAGACCTGAATCCAATTGAGAATCTGTGGAAAGAACTGAAAACTGCTGTTCACAAATGCTCTCCATCCAACCTCACTGAGCTCGAGCTGTTTTGCAAGGAGGAATGGGAAAAAATATCAGTCTCTCGATGTGCAAAACTGATAGAGACATACCCCAAGCGACTTACAGCTGTAATCGCAGCAAAAGGTGGCGCTACAAAGTATTAACTTAAGGGGGCTGAATCATTTTGCACGCCCAATTTTTCAGTTTTTGATTTGTTAAAAAAGTTTGAAATATCCAATACATGTCGTTCCACTTCATGATTGTGTCCCACTTGTTGTTGAGTCTTCACAAAAAAATACAGTTTTATATCTTTATGTTTGAAGCCTGAAATGTGGCAAAAGGTCGCAAAGTTCAAGGGGGCCGAATACTTTCGCAAGGCACTGTATATATATTGATTAGTTTAGTTGTTTTAAGGGTATCTTGTTTAACTATCACTGAGCATGTATAGGGGTGGTGGGATCTTTGAGGTTGGTTTTTCGCGAGGGCACAACCAGCGGGTGGGGCTGGTTGCTATGGCCACTCGCGGAAGTGTAGAGTTTGAAAAACTTAGTCGGAGGCATGGAGTAAGGATTCCTGCTGTGGCCGGGTGTTCAGTGGAAGAATGTAGCTTGGCTGTGGGTGCTATCATTGGGTATGATAGCATCAAATCAGCCTCAAGGATGAATAGCGCTGTAGTGATATTCTTAGATTCAATTGAAAAGGTGAATAAGATAGTTGAGAGGGGTGTTGTGTTGCGGGGGACACAGACGCCGGTATTTCCGCTTATGAATCCGGCGAAGAAAGTTATGCTTTCTAACGTGCCACCATTTGTTAGAGATGAAGTGTTATGGCGAGAGTTATCTCTCCATGGTCAAATAGTATCTACAATAAAGAAGGTTATTTTTGGATGCAAATCTCCGTTGTTGAAACATGTGTCTCATAGGAGACAAGTGCATATGATTTTAAAAAAGGAAGGAGATGAACTGAATTTAGCGTTCAGCTTTAAGATTGATGGATTTGATTATGTATTCTATGCATCTACTGAATCAATTAAATGCTTTGGCTGTGGAAGATAAGGGCATTTGGTGCGTAGTTGTCCCGAGAATGAGCGCGCTGAGCCTGGTAGTAGCTCTAGTGCGGGTGCAACTAACGCACCACCGCGAAGGGATGAACATGCTAAGGGTGTAGGGGAAGAGAGAAGGTGGGCAGATGTGGTTGGAAAAGTAGGAGAAGAAGGCATTGTGGATACGGGGGCAATTGTGGTAGATCAGAACAAAGAGGGAGGGGAAACAGTAGGTGAGATTGCGACTGCCGTCGCTGAGGTGGTGCTGGAAAATGAAATTGGAGGACAAGAGGAGATTGAAATAACGGAAAAGGAAGCGGATGTTTTCAAAATACCGAGGAGTAAAAGGAAGAATTTAAGGGGTGGTGAAGGGTCTAATTCTAAGAGAAAGGTAGAGATTGATAAATCAGTTGAAGATGAACAAGTTGTAGAGATGGAGTTTTCTTCTGGGGAGGATAGCGAGAGTGACTCATCTGACGCGTCACAACAATATAGTGAGATAAATGGGGTGGAAGGGAGGTATGGGATCGAGAAGATACGTCAATTTCTGAAGTTGACAAAAGGGAAGAAATATATGCAGGATTACAATGTAACTGATTTTTTCCCTGAACGTGAATTGTTTATTGAATCAGCAAAGTTTCTGATGTCAAAAATTACAGGGGAAAGTTTGAAAAGCCCTGAAATTGCTAGACTCAAGAAAGTGGTCACGAGAGTGATAAGTGATGTAAATTCTAAAGAAGATGAAGGAGTTCAGTTGCAGTCTTAACTCTGTAAAGAGATGTGGTGGCTGTATCTTCCTCTGTATATTTGTTTCATCCATGAGCAGTTTTAAGATTTCTTCTTTAAACGTAAATGGGGCAAGAGATGTTAAAAAAAGAGCCATGGTGTATGAGTTAATTAGGGGAAAGGGAAGTGACATACATTTTCTACAAGAAACGCATAGTAATTTGGAAAATGAAGTTATGTGGCAACAGGAGTGGGGGGGACAGTGGTGTGTAGTCATAAAAACTCAAAAAGTGGGGGTGTGGTTATCTTGTTCTCAAAAGGGTTTTTGCCTTTGTCATATGAGGTTGAAGAGGTAGTTGAGGGGAGGTTATTAAAAGTTAGAGCAAGGTATGAAAACATCACTATATAAATATAAATATAGATAAATGTATATGCCCCAGTGGTGACAGTTGAGAGGGTATGTTTTTTAGAGACATTATCAAATACCATTGAGAAATGTAACAAAGAAGATTATTTATTTATTTCTGGGGATTTTAACTGCACAGTTAGCGATTTAGATAGAAATCACCAAGAACCTCATATAGCCTCAAGGATTTTTTAAAACGTTTTGTTTTGTATCCCTTCAACAGTGGTGGGATATAGGGAAAATCCAGATTCAACAATTTTGTAATCAATACACGAGGAATGTCACCAAGGATATCACCAGATCAATGAAAGCCCTAGAGATTGAAATAGTGGAACTCATGACATTGGTTGAGACCACAGGAGATCGAGGCCATACTCAGGCCCTCAAGAGGAGAAAAGCTGCATTGGCAGACCTGCTGAGTATCAGAGCACAGGGGGCACTGGTGAGAAGTAAGTTTCAGGGAATATCTGAAATGGATGCCTCATCCAAATTTTCTTTGGTTTAGAGAAAAAGAATGGACAAAGAAAAATTATTAATTGTCTCAAATCAGATGTTGGACAAGAGCTCACTAGCCCTAGTGAAATTAGAAAGAGGGCAGTAGAGTTCTATGCTGAGCTCTACAAGTGTGAGTACAAAGAGGATAAAACAGTGACACAGCAGTTCTTTGATGGGCTCCCAAAGGTGGCTGCAGAAGCTCAGGTTGAGCTTGAGCAACCATTGTCCTTGCAGGATTTATACACTGCATTAAAAGGCATGGAAAATGGAAGGGCACCAGGCATTGATGGGCTTCCCGTTGATTTTTTAAAGTCTTTTTGGCTATGTTGGGAGAGGATTGGTTAGAAGTAGCTAATGATAGTTTAACCGGAGGGTTACTACCAATAAGCTGCAGAAGGGCTGTCCTCACCCTACTGCCCAAAAAGGGTGACCCGAGGGAGGTGAAGAACTAGAGGCCGGTGGCTTTATTGTGCACTGATTATAAGATATTGTCAAAGGCTTTGTCCAACAGGCTGAGGGAGGTGATGGGGCAAATCATACATACGGATCAGTCCTACTGTGTTCCTGGCAGGCAGATAGGGGATAACATTTCTCTGATTCGTGATTTTTTGGACGTCTCTAGGGCTATTGGGTTGGATGCTGGTCTAATTTCAATTGATCAGGAAAAGGCATTTGACCGAGTTGAACATCAATATTTATGGCACACATTTGAGGCGTTTGGGTTCAGCTCTGGTTTTATTGCCATGATAAAGGTGATATATGGTGACATTGAAAGTGTATTGAAAGTTAACGGTGGTTTGAGTGCTCCTTTTAAAGTGTGTAGAGGTATTAGGCAGGGATGTTCTTTGTCAGGAATGTTATATGCCATTGCTATAGAGCCACTACTAAATAGCATTAGAAGTCGCATTGCAGGGGTGTGCCTTTCAGAGGATATTCCTCCTATTCGTCTCTCAGCCTATGCTGATGATGTAGTTGTGCTAGTGAAAAATCAAGCGGGGGTGGATAGCTTGAGTCTAATGGTTGATCGTTTTAGGGGAATATCTGCAAAGGTAAATTGGGAAAAGAGTTGTGCTTTACAGATTGGAGAATGGTCTGGAGGGATCATGGCTTTGCCAGGGGGGCTAGAATGGTGTAAGGGAGGTTTTAAGTATCTCGGAGTGTACCTAGGAGATGAGGGGACTATGGAAAAAAATTGGAGTGGGGTGGTTGAAATGGTGGAAGGGAGGATGAGGAGATGGCGTTGGTTATTATCTCGTATGTCATATAGGGGGCGCACTATTATAGTTAACAATGTGATTGCCTCTGCACTGTGGCATCGGTTGTCAGTTTTAGAACCACCATCTGGCCTTCTGGCTAAGATACAGGCAATTATTTTGGATTTCTTTTGGGATAAATATCACTGGGTTCCACAAAGTGTTTTGTATTTGTCAAAAGAGGAGGGGGGACAAGGTCTTGTACATCTTGCTAGTAGGGCTGCTGCTTTCCGGTTTCAGTTTATTCAAACGTTGCTTTATGGACCGGAAAATGTGGTGTGGAGAGGGGTGGCAGGTCTTATATTACAGCGGGTTGGAGGATTAGGTTTAAAGAAGGCTTTATTTCTGGTTGATAGTAGCCAGATTTCTAGGGAGGGAGTACCTCTGTTTTACAGAGGCCTTCTCAGAGTGTGGAGCATAATGCAGGTGTCCAGACGAACTTCAGCAGAGTCAGTGCATTGGCTGTTGGAGGAACCTCTGGTGTATGGGGCAAGACTGGATTGTACAACTGCAGCTGTTCCACATTTCTCCAAGATTCTGGTGAAGGGGAAAATCATCACCTTAAAACAGTTAATGGCCATGGCTGGGCCCGCCTTAATGGATGGAAGACGGGTGGCAGAACATTTGGGGATGAGGTCGGAAAGGATTGTCGGACAAATGCTGGGGAGCTGCAGGAAGGCTCTGTCAGCGGAAGAATGGGGTATGCTTAGTAGCCACAAGAAGAAGGTACAGGATGAAGACGTCTCATTTCCAAGACTAGGGATTACACCAAATATCCCAGAGTCAGAAAGAAAGGCGTTATTGCTGGATTTGAGAGGGTTGGAGGAGGTGGGTTTGGATGAGGTGAATGGGAAGGACTTGTATAGGGTGTATGTCAAGGTGTTGAATACAAATAAATTGAAAAATAGAAACGACACTCCATGGAGGGTAAAATTGGGCATTGATGACAAGGTAAAGCCAGCATGGAGAGCACTGTACAAGCCACCGTTACAAAAGGGTACTGGTGATATGCAATGGAGGGTTTTACATGGCATCATTGCAGTTAATGCTTTTGTATCTGTTATTAACTCAGATGTTAGAGATGGATGTCCTTTTTGTAATATAAGAGAAACCATTTTTCACTGTTTTATGGAGTGTGAGAGGATAAAACCTCTATTGGAAATGCTGGAATCTTTGTTTAAAGATGCAGGGGAGTTTTTCAATAACACTGTTTTTATTTTGGGGTTCCAATATAGTAAAGAACAGAAAATAAAATGTCAAATGTTAAATTTTATTTTGGGACAAGCTAAGATGTCAATTTTTCTGAGTAGGAAACATAAGATAGAAACGGGATATGGGCACGATGTAAGATGTGTTTTTAAAGGATTAGTGAAAGCAAGAATAAAAGTAGATTTTGAGTTCTTTTCAGCTGTAAAAGATGTATTATTTGAGGAGAAGTGGGCCTACGAAGGAACGCTTTGTAGAGAACACTAGGTAGAGGAGGTGTAGAGGGAGCAGGTTTATAGAACACTAGGTAGAGGAGGTGTAGAGGGAGCAGGTTTATAGAACACTAGGTAGAGGAGGTGTAGAGGAAGCAGGTTTATAGAACTGGTGTTGTCCTAGAAGATATTATACTAGTTCTATATGCAATACTTGTTATTCTAGAAGTTATTATCCTACTTCTATATACAATACTTGTTGTCCTAGAAGATCTTATCCTAGTTCTATATACAATACTTGTTCTAGAAGTTTCCTACAGACGGCTTGTAGTGGAGTATCCCCAATCCATCCCAGTTGTTTGTGTGGGAGTTCCATGGATGTGGTCCAGTATCTGCTCCGTTGGTAAAATAAACACAACCATTCTGCTCAAAATATCTCGTCCCATACTAAAACCCCTCAATAACATTTACATCAAATCTGAACCGCAAGCAGTTACACAGAAATGACTGCTGTGTTTTGAAATACATTCTGATTGCATATGTCTTGCGGGTAGAGCAATGTGTAATTTATACTAAACCGTAATTGCGCTCGACTCAACAATGTATGAAAAACATATCATTGGAAAACATTTTTTGGAAGACGCATTATAAGTAGCTCAAAAAAAGGTATTTATCTTCAAACATGATGTTTATGGACGAATGTAGGACACGTTCACCGTGTACACAGCAACATGGACATTGGTGTGTATTATGATTGATAAAGCTTAGTACAAATCCCTTCATTAGAAGTTGAAATGTAATCTAACAGAGCCAGTGCAGTGTTGTCGACGACAGGGAATTAACAAAACCAAAAAAGCTCTCTGAAAAAAGTCCAATATTTTTAATTCCCAGTGTTTTTATGATCATACGCCTGGCCGCGGGGAAGTTTCCTGCTTCTCAGCTCGTCAGCTATAACGTCAGCTTCCTGCTTCTCAGCTCGTCAGCTATAACGTCAGCTTCCTGCTTCTCAGCTCGTCAGCTATAACGTCAGCTTCCTGCTTCTCAGCTCGTCAGCTATAACGTCAGCTTCCTGCTTCTCAGCTCGTCAGCTATAACGTCAGCTTCGACATTTTCCCGGGTTGGATTAGTGGATTAATTATAAACCGAGACAATCGCTAGTATACTACAATACTTCATGAGGATTCATAAACAGAACATATTGTGGGCTGCATGTTGCCAAAGGATGAAATACAAAATTGGCTAAGTATTGAAATGTGGATTGTCATTATAAATCAATGATTGGGGTATAGTATCTAGATAAATGTAGAGTGTAGAGAGAAATTAAGGGAGAGAGAGTGAGAGAGCGATAAAGAGAGAGAGAGACAGAGTGAGAGAGAGAGAGAGAGAGAGCGATAGAAAGAGAGAGAGACAGAGAGAGAGAGAGAGAGAGCGATAGAAAGAGAGAGAGAGACAGAGTGTGAGAGAGAGAGAGAGAGAGAGAGAGAGAGAGAGTGAGAGAGCGATAGAAAGAGAGAGAGAGACAGAGCGAGAGAGCGATAGAAAGAGCGAGAGAGAGAGAGAGAGAGAGACAGAGAGAGAGATAGTGAGAGAGCGATAGAAAGAGAGAGAGACAGAGAGAGAGAGAGAGAGCGATAGAAAGAGAGAGAGAGACAGTGTGTGAGAGAGAGAGAGAGAGAGAGAGAGAGAGAGCGATAGAAAGAGAGAGAGAGACAGAGCGAGAGAGACAGAGCGAGAGAGCGATAGAAAGAGCGAGAGAGAGAGAGTTCACCCTGGGTGACCATGGAGCCGTCATATCAATGCAGACACAATGTTCAAAGTCTGTGTTTTTTATAGTATAAGATCATATTTCCCTAAAATGCTGAGTATTCCACCAACGCATGGCTTTTTAAAGAGTTGTGGGCAGAGAGGTCTGTTTGTAAGAGCAGTGTGTGCGTGTGTGTGTGTGTGTGTGTGTGTGTGTGTGTGTGTGCGTGCGTGCGTGCGTGCGTGCTTGCGTGCGTGCGTGTGTGTGTGTATAAAGAGTTGTGGGCAGAGGTCTGTTTGTAAGAGCAGTGTGTGTGTGTGTGTGTTTGCGTGTGTGTGTGTGTGTGTGTGCGTGTGCGTGTGCGTGTGTGTGTGTGTGTGTGTGTGTGTGTGTGTGTGTGTGTGTGTGTGTGTGTGTGTTTAAAGAGTTGTGGGCAGAGGTCTGTTTGTAAGAGCAGTGTGTGTGTGTGTGTGTGTGTGTGTGTGTGTGTGTGTGTGTGTGTGTGTGTGTGTGTGTGTGTGTGTGTGTGTGTGTGTGTGTGTGTGTGTGTGTGTGTGTGTGTGTGTGTGTGTAAAGAGTTGTGGGTAGCTGGAGGCGTGTTTGTAATATGCAACAATTAACACTGTTGACTGATGTGTTATGAAGGTCTTGAGAAATGGGGAAAATGAATGTATGTTTAATGTAAGAGACATTTCTTTAAAAGGAAACATCCCTGGAGCCTTACCCTCATATCAGACATGAGAGATAATGAGTTTGGTTGAATACCATGGTCTGGGTTTCCCTCTTTTAAATCAATGGACAGTGAATACTGTGGTGCCGTGTGTTGTTCCTGCTCATCGGACCAGGAAAAGCTTTTGGACTGTAGTTAGGAAAAGGGCCTTGAGTTTTCTCTGGTCCTATCAAGTGGTGAATAAAAACCTCAAGTCAGTAAGTAAGGAGGTGTTGTGTTTGTCACAAAATGTCTGTGCTAAAATGTTCCAGCAAACACATTGATTTTCTAAACACTATTTCAGAGTTTTCTATTCGATAGAAAAGCCCATCGATAATTAGTGTGACTTATTTTCTCCACAGAACACTAAACAATCCATCAAATCCAAAACATCAACAACAATTAACATTGGTTAATTATGCTAATTTAGATCACCGCAAATATGTGTCTTCCCAGCTCACAGGCAGCAATTAGATTGTAATGGAGGCTCTCTCTGCGCTGTGCGAGTGCTAATTTGAGGTCTTGGTTAGCATGTGTCTGTGCTAGTGGAAAGCCCACAGGAATCACCAAATCAAATCAAATCAAATCAAATTTTATTTGTCACATACACATGGTTAGCAGATGTTAATGCGAGTGTAGCGAAATGCTTGTAGTTAGTCAGCTAGCAGTAGTTAGTCAGCTAGCAATAGTTAGTCAGCTAGCAGTAGTTAGTCACCTAGCAGTAGTTAGTCACCTAGCAGTAGTTAGTCACCTAGCAGTAGTTAGTGAGCTAGCAGTAGTTAGTCAGCTAGCAGTAGTTAGTCACCTAGCAGTAGTTAGTCACCTAGCAGTAGTTAGTCAGCTAGCAGTAGTTAGTCACCTAGCAGTAGTTAGTCACCTAGCAGTAGTTAGTCAGCTGTCCAAACACACTAAAACACTGACATAAAACATTGCCTATACATGGTGCTGTGATGTTTTCTGTGATGTTTTCACACCCTCAGGGGTAAAGAGGTAGAGAGGTAGAAATGGTAGAGAGAGAGAGAGAGAGAGAGTGAGTGAGTGAGTGAGTGAGTGAGTGAGGGTGAGTGAGTGAGTGAGTGAGTGAGTGAGTGAGTGAGAGAGAGATAGAGAGAGAGGAGAGAGAGAGAGAGAGAGAGATAGAGAGAGAGAGGTAGAGAGAGAGAGAGAGAGAGGTAGAGAGAGGTAGAGAGAGAGAGAGAGAGAGAGAGGTAGAGAGAGGTAGAGAGAGGTAGAGAGGTAGAGAGAGAGAGGTAGAGAGAGAGAGAGAGAGGTAGATAGAGAGGTAGAGAGAGAGAGAGGGTTAGAGAGAGGTAGAGAGAGAGAGGTAGAGAGAGAGAGGGGTAGAGAGAGAGAGGTAGAGAGAGAGAGAGGTAGAGAGAGAGAGAGAGAGAGGTAGAGAGGTAGAGAGGTAGAGAGAGTGAGAGAGAGCGAGAGAGAGAGAGAGAGAGAGAGAGAGAGAGAGTGTGTGTAAGCTAGGAGGGGGGAAAGGTAAGGTTAAATTCTTTCCTCTTAAAGATGTTATTTTTAGCGATTGCTGGATCAGGTTTCTCTTTAAAAAGCAACCAATTTATCAAAACGTTTGTGGTAAAAGAACATCTAAACAGGGTCAGTATTTCTCTCTCAAACCCACACACAATCCTGAGTTGGACAGGATGTCAGATGTGTGAATAGTCCTCTCAGGGGAGGCTGAGTGAACCGGTACCAGGCAGGAGGCACTCTCCTGGGCATAGGTTTTAGGCATGACCCGCCTCTCCCGCCTACCATGGAGGTCTGAATGGAGGGTGAAAAGAGAGATGAATACGGGCAGAGAGAGAGAGAGACAACTACACTACTGCATTAGTATCCCATATACAACCCCTCACTCCCCTCCTGCACATGGAATGGTACCCTGTGTATTTAACCAAACTCTCCTTACTCATTGTATTTCTCTGTCTCTCTGCGTTGATGGGAAGGCCTGTAAAGTCAGCATTTCACTGTCAGTCTACACCTGTTGTTTACCAGGCATGTGACAAATACAAGATTTGACTATTACAGTTTTCCACAATTGTTTACACACGTCTGCTTTGGGCCATTTTCCCAAAACACCAAACTCTACAAATCCCTAAAAAAAAGCAAACACTGCATTCAAACCTGTTTTCTCTCTTTCCAAAATGTTAGGGTTTTTTTGCATCAAAATGACACACACTCATCATATGAATAGATGTGTCTACCAACCACCAACACACTGATGTGATCAACACTAAACACTATGAATAGATGTGTCTACCAACCACCAACACACTGATGTGATCAACACTAAGCACTATGAATAGATGTGTCTACCAATCAACACTGATGTGATCAACACTAAACACTATGAATAGATGTGTCTACCAATCAACACTGATGTGATCAACACTAAGCACTATGAATAGATGTGTCTACCAATCAACACTGATGTGATCAACACTAAACACTATGAATAGATCTGTCTACCAACCAACACACTGATGTGATCAACACTATGAATAGATGTGTCTACCAATCAACACTGATGTAATCAACACTATGAATAGATGTGTCTACCAATCAACACTGATGTGATCAACACTATGAATAGATGTGTCTACCAATCAACACTGATGTGATCAACACTATGAATAGATGTGTCTACCAATCAACACTGATGTGATCAACACTATGAATAGATGTGTCTACCAATCAACACTGATGTGATCAACACTATGAATAGATCTGTCTACCAATCAACACTGATGTGATCAACACTAAACACTATGAATAGATGTGTCTACCAACCACCAACACACTGATGTGATCAACACTAAACACTATGAATAGATGTGTCTACCAATCAACACTGATGTGATCAACACTAAGCACTATGAATAGATGTGTCTACCAATCAACACTGATGTGATCAACACTATGAATAGATGTGTCTACCAATCAACACTGATGTGATCAACACTATGAATAGATGTGTCTACCAATCAACACTGATGTGATCAACACTATGAATAGATGTGTCTACCAATCAACACTGATGTAATCAACACTATGAATAGATGTGTCTACCAATCAACACTGATGTGATCAACACTATGAATAGATGTGTCTACCAATCAACACTGATGTGATCAACACTATGAATAGATGTGTCTACCAATCAACACTGATGTGATCAACACTATGAATAGATGTGTCTACCAATCAACACTGATGTGATCAACACTATGAATAGATGTGTCTACCAATCAACACTGATGTGATCAACACTATGAATAGATGTGTCTACCAATCAACACTGATGTGATCAACACTATGAATAGATCTGTCTACCAATCAACACTGATGTGATCAACACTAAACACTATGAATAGATGTGTCTACCAACCACCAACACACTGATGTGATCAACACTAAACACTATGAATAGATGTGTCTACCAATCAACACTGATGTGATCAACACTAAGCACTATGAATAGATGTGTCTACCAATCAACACACTGATGTGATCAACACTATGAATAGATCTGTCTACCAATCAACACACTGATGTGATCAACACTAAGCACTATGAATAGATGTGTCTACCAACCACCAACACACTGATGTGATCAACACTAAACACTATGAATAGATCTGTCTACCAACCAACACTGATGTGATCAACACTATGAATAGATGTGTCTACCAACCACCAACACACTGATGTGATCAACACTAAACACTATGAATAGATGTGTCTACCAACCACCAACACACTGATGTGATCAACACTAAACACTATGAATAGATGTGTCTACCAACCACCAACACACTGATGTGATCAACACTAAGCACTATGAATAGATGTGTCTACCAACCACCAACACACTGATGTGATCAACACTAAACACTATGAATAGATGTGTCTACCAATCAACACACTGATGTGATCAACACTATGAATAGATGTGTCTACCAATCAACACTGATGTAATCAACACTATGAATAGATGTGTCTACCAATCAACACTGATGTGATCAACACTATGAATAGATGTGTCTACCAATCAACACTGATGTGATCAACACTATGAATAGATGTGTCTACCAATCAACACTGATGTGATCAACACTATGAATAGATGTGTCTACCAATCAACACTGATGTGATCAACACTATGAATAGATCTGTCTACCAATCAACACTGATGTGATCAACACTAAACACTATGAATAGATGTGTCTACCAACCACCAACACACTGATGTGATCAACACTAAACACTATGAATAGATGTGTCTACCAATCAACACTGATGTGATCAACACTAAGCACTATGAATAGATGTGTCTACCAATCAACACTGATGTGATCAACACTATGAATAGATGTGTCTACCAATCAACACTGATGTGATCAACACTATGAATAGATGTGTCTACCAATCAACACTGATGTGATCAACACTAAGCACTATGAATAGATGTGTCTACCAATCAACACTGATGTAATCAACACTATGAATAGATGTGTCTACCAATCAACACTGATGTGATCAACACTATGAATAGATGTGTCTACCAATCAACACTGATGTGATCAACACTATGAATAGATGTGTCTACCAATCAACACTGATGTGATCAACACTATGAATAGATATGTCTACCAATCAACACTGATGTGATCAACACTATGAATAGATGTGTCTACCAATCAACACTGATGTGATCAACACTATGAATAGATGTGTCTACCAATCAACACTGATGTGATCAACACTATGAATAGATCTGTCTACCAATCAACACTGATGTGATCAACACTAAACACTATGAATAGATGTGTCTACCAACCACCAACACACTGATGTGATCAACACTAAACACTATGAATAGATGTGTCTACCAATCAACACTGATGTGATCAACACTAAGCACTATGAATAGATGTGTCTACCAATCAACACACTGATGTGATCAACACTATGAATAGATCTGTCTACCAATCAACACTGATGTGATCAACACTATGAATAGATGTGTCTACCAATCAACACTGATGTGATCAACACTAAGCACTATGAATAGATGTGTCTACCAATCAACACTGATGTGATCAACACTATGAATAGATGTGTCTACCAATCAACACTGATGTGATCAACACTATGAATAGATGTGTCTACCAATCAACACTGATGTGATCAACACTATGAATAGATGTGTCTACCAATCAACACTGATGTGATCAACACTATGAATAGATGTGTCTACCAATCAACACTGATGTGATCAACACTATGAATAGATGTGTCTACCAATCAACACTGATGTGATCAACACTATGAATAGATGTGTCTACCAATCAACACTGATGTGATCAACACTATGAATAGATGTGTCTACCAATCAACACTGATGTGATCAACACTATGAATAGATGTGTCTACCAATCAACACTGATGTGATCAACACTATGAATAGATGTGTCTACCAATCAACACTGATGTGATCAACACTATGAATAGATCTGTCTACCAATCAACACTGATGTGATCAACACTAAACACTATGAATAGATGTGTCTACCAACCACCAACACACTGATGTGATCAACACTAAACACTATGAATAGATGTGTCTACAATCAACACTGATGTGATCAACACTAACACTATGAATAGATGTGTCTACCAATCAACACACTGATGTGATCAACACTATGAATAGATCTGTCTACCAATCAACACACTGATGTGATCAACACTAAGCACTATGAATAGATGTGTCTACCAACCACCAACACACTGATGTGATCAACACTAAACACTATGAATAGATGTGTCTACCAACCAACACTGATGTGATCAACACTATGAATAGATGTGTCTACCAACCACCAACACACTGATGTGATCAACACTAAACACTATGAATAGATGTGTCTACCAACCAACACTGATGTGATCAACACTAAACACTATGAATAGATGTGTCTACCAACCACCAACACACTGATGTGATCAACACTAAGCACTATGAATAGATGTGTCTACCAACCACCAACACACTGATGTGATCAACACTAAACACTATGAATAGATGTGTCTACCAATCAACACACTGATGTGATCAACACTATGAATAGATGTGTGTCCAACCAATCAACACACTGATGTGATCAACACTAAACACTATGAATAGATGTGTCTACCAACCACCAACACACTGATGTGATCAACACTAAACACTATGAATAGATGTGTCTACCAAACCAACACACTGATGTGATCAACACTAAGCACTATGAATAGATGTGTCTACCAATCAACACTGATGTGATCAACACTATGAATAGATGTGTCTACCAATCAACACTGATGTGATCAACACTATGAATAGATGTGTCTACCAATCAACACTGATGTGATCAACACTATGAATAGATGTGTCTACCAATCAACACTGATGTAATCAACACTATGAATAGATGTGTCTACCAATCAACACTGATGTGATCAACACTATGAATAGATGTGTCTACCAATCAACACACTGATGTGATAGATGTGTCTACCAAATCACTAAACACTATGAATAGATGTGTCTACCAATCAACACACTGATGTGATCAACACTAAACACTATGAATAGATGTGTCTACCAACCACCAACACTGATGTGATCAACACTAAGCACTATGAATAGATGTGTCTACCAACCACCAACACTGATGTGATCAACACTATGAATAGATGTGTCTACCAATCAACACTGATGTGATCAACACTAAACACTATGAATAGATGTGTCTACCAACCAACCACTGATGTGATCAACACTAACACTATGAATAGATGTGTCTACCAACCACCAACAATGTGATCAACACTAAACACTATGAATAGATGTGTCCAACCAATCAACACTGATGTGATCAACACTAAGCACTATGAATAGATGTGTCTACCAATCAACACACTGATGTGATCAACACTATGAATAGATCTGTCTACCAATCAACACACTGATGTGATCAACACTAAGCACTATGAATAGATGTGTCTACCAACCACCAACACACTGATGTGATCAACACTAAACACTATGAATAGATGTGTCTACCAACCACCAACACACTGATGTGATCAACACTAAACACTATGAATAGATGTGTCTACCAACCACCAACACACTGATGTGATCAACACTAAACACTATGAATAGATGTGTCTACCAATCAACACACTGATGTGATCAACACTATGAATAGATGTGTCTACCAACCACCAACACACTGATGTGATCAACACTAAACACTATGAATAGATGTGTCTACCAACCACCAACACACTGATGTGATCAACACTAAACACTATGAATAGATGTGTCTACCAACCACCAACACACTGATGTGATCAACACTAAGCACTATGAATAGATGTGTCTACCAACCACCAACACACTGATGTGATCAACACTAAACACTATGAATAGATGTGTCTACCAATCAACACACTGATGTGATCAACACTATGAATAGATGTGTCTACCAATCAACACTGATGTAATCAACACTATGAATAGATGTGTCTACCAATCAACACTGATGTGATCAACACTATGAATAGATGTGTCTACCAATCAACACTGATGTGATCAACACTATGAATAGATGTGTCTACCAATCAACACTGATGTGATCAACACTATGAATAGATGTGTCTACCAATCAACACTGATGTGATCAACACTATGAATAGATGTGTCTACCAATCAACACACTGATGTGATCAACACTAAACACTATGAATAGATGTGTCTACCAACCACCAACACACTGATGTGATCAACACTAAACACTATGAATAGATGTGTCTACCAACCATCAAACACTGATGTGATCAACACTAAAGCACTATGAATAGATGTGTCTACCAATCAACACTGATGTGATCAACACTATGAATAGATGTGTCTACCAATCAACACTGATGTGATCAACACTATGAATAGATGTGTCTACCAATCAACACTGATGTGATCAACACTAAGCACTGAATAGATGTGTCTACCAATCAACACTGATGTGATCAACACTATGAATAGATGTGTCTACCAATCAACACTGATGTGATCAACACTATGAATAGATGTGTCTACCAATCAACACTGATGTGATCAACACTATGAATAGATGTGTCTACCAATCAACACTGATGTGATCAACACTAAACACTATGAATAGATGTGTCTACCAATCACACACTGATGTGATCAACACTAAACACTATGAATAGATGTGTCTACCAACCAACACACTGATGTGATCAACACTAAACACTATGAATAGATGTGTCTACCAATCAACACTGATGTGATCAACACTAAGCACTATGAATAGATGTGTCTACCAATCAACACTGATGTGATCAACACTAAACACTATGAATAGATGTGTCTACCAACCACCAACACACTGATGTGATCAACACTAAACACTATGAATAGATGTGTCTACCAATCAACACTGATGTGATCAACACTATGAATAGATGTGTCTACCAATCAACACACTGATGTGATCAACACTATGAATAGATGTGTCCAACCAACCAACACTGATGTGATCAACAACACTATGAATAGATGTGTCTACCAACCACCAACACTGATGTGATCAACACTAAACACTATGAATAGATGTGTCTACCAACCACCAACACACTGATGTGATCAACACTAAACACTATGAATAGATGTGTCTACCAACCAACACTGATGTGATCAACACTATGAATAGATGTGTCTACCAATCAACACTGATGTGATGAATAGATGTGTCTACCAATCAACACTGATGTGATCAACACTAAGCATGAATAGATGTGTCTACCAATCAACACTGATGTGATCAACACAACACTATGAATAGATGTGTCTACCAATCAACACTGATGTGATCAACACTATGAATAGATGTGTCTACCAACCAACACTGATGTGATCAACACTAAGCACTATGAATAGATGTGTCTACCAAATCACACACTGATGTGATCAACACTAAACACTATGAATAGATGTGTCTACCAATCAACACTGATGTGATCAACACTAAACACTATGAATAGATGTGTCTACCAATCAACACACTGATGTGATCAACACTATGAATAGATGTGTCTACCAATCAACACTGATGTGATCAACACTAAACACTATGAATAGATGTGTCTACCAACCACCAACACACTGATGTGATCAACACTAAACACTATGAATAGATGTGTCTACCAATCACCAACACACTGATGTGATCAACACTAAACACTATGAATAGATGTGTCTACCAATCAACACTGATGTGATCAACACTAAGCACTATGAATAGATGTGTCTACCAACCACCAACACACTGATGTGATCAACACTAAACACTATGAATAGATGTGTCTACCAATCAACACACTGATGTGATCAACACTAAACACTATGAATAGATGTGTCTACCAAACCAACACACTGATGTGATCAACACTAAACACTATGAATAGATGTGTCTACCAAACCAACACACTGATGTGATCAACACTAAACACTATGAATAGATGTGTCTACCAACCACCAACACACTGATGTGATCAACACTAAACACTATGAATAGATGTGTCTACCAACCACCAACACACTGATGTGATCAACACTAAACACTATGAATAGATGTGTCTACCAACCACCAACACACTGATGTGATCAACACTAAACACTATGAATAGATGTGTCTACCAACCACCAACACACTGATGTGATCAACACTAAACACTATGAATAGATGTGTCTACCAATCAACACACTGATGTGATCAACACTAAACACTATGAATAGATGTGTCTACCAACCACCAACACACTGATGTGATCAACACTAAACACTATGAATAGATGTGTCTACCAATCAACACACTGATGTGATCAACACTAAGCACTATGAATAGATGTGTCTACCAACCACCAACACACTGATGTGATCAACACTAAGCACTATGAATAGATGTGTCTACCAACCACCAACACACTGATGTGATCAACACTAAGCACTATGAATAGATGTGTCTACCAACCACCAACACACTGATGTGATCAACACTAAACACTATGAATAGATGTGTCTACCAATCAACACACTGATGTGATCAACACTAAGCACTATGAATAGATGTGTCTACCAACCAACACACTGATGTGATCAACACTAAACACTATGAATAGATGTGTCTACCAATCAACACTGATGTGATCAACACTAACACTATGAATAGATGTGTCTACCAACCAACACACTGATGTGATCAACACAACACTATGAATAGATGTGTCTACCAACCACCAACACACTGATGTGATCAACACTAACACTATGAATAGATGTGTCTACCAACCACCAACACTGATGTGATCAACACTAAACACTATGAATAGATGTGTCTACCAACCACCAACACACTGATGTGATCAACACTAAACACTATGAATAGATGTGTCTACCAACCAACACACTGATGTGATCAACACTAAACACTATGAATAGATGTGTCTACCAACCACCAACACACTGATGTGATCAACACTAACACTATGAATAGATGTGTCTACCAACCACCAACACACTGATGTGATCAACACTATGAATAGATGTGTCTACCAAATCAACACACTGATGTGATCAACACTAAGCACTATGAATAGATGTGTCTACCAACCACCAACACACTGATGTGATCAACACTAAACACTATGAATAGATGTGTCTACCAATCAACACTGATGTGATCAACACTAAACACAATGAATAGATGTGTCTACCAAACCAACACACTGATGTGATCAACACTAAACACTATGAATAGATGTGTCTACCAATCAACACTGATGTGATCAACACTATGAATAGATGTGTCTACCAATCAACACTGATGTGATCAACACTAACACTATGAATAGATGTGTCTACCAACAACACACTGATGTGATCAACACACTGATGTGATCAACACTGATGTGATCAACACTGAAACACTATGAATAGATGTGTCTACCAACCACCAACACACTGATGTGATCAACACTAAGCACTATGAATAGATGTGTCTACCAATCAACACTGATGTGATCAACACTATGAATAGATGTGTCTACCAATCAACACTGATGTGATCAACACTATGAATAGATGTGTCTACCAACCACCAACACACTGATGTGATCAACACTAAACACTATGAATAGATGTGTCTACCAACCACCAACACACTGATGTGATCAACACTAAACACTATGAATAGATGTGTCTACCAACCACCAACACACTGATGTGATCAACACTAAACACTATGAATAGATGTGTCTACCAACCACCAACACACTGATGTGATCAACACTAAACACTATGAATAGATGTGTCTACCAACCACCAACACACTGATGTGATCAACACTAAGCACTATGAATAGATGTGTCTACCAATCAACACTGATGTGATCAACACTATGAATAGATCTGTCTACCAATCAACACTGATGTGATCAACACTAAGCACTATGAATAGATGTGTCTACCAATCAACACTGATGTGATCAACACTATGAATAGATCTGTCTACCAACCAACACTGATGTGATCAACACTAAGCACTATGAATAGATGTGTCTACCAACCACCAACACACTGATGTGATCAACACTAAACACTATGAATAGATGTGTCTACCAATCAACACTGATGTGATCAACACTAAACACTATGAATAGATCTGTCTACCAACCAACACACTGATGTGATCAACACTATGAATAGATCTGTCTACCAATCAACACTGATGTGATCAACACTAAACACTATGAATAGATGTGTCTACCAACCACCAACACACTGATGTGATCAACACTAAACACTATGAATAGATGTGTCTACCAATCAACACTGATGTGATCAACACTAAGCACTATGAATAGATGTGTCTACCAATCAACACACTGATGTGATCAACACTATGAATAGATGTGTCTACCAATCAACACACTGATGTGATCAACACTAAGCACTATGAATAGATGTGTCTACCAACCACCAACACACTGATGTGATCAACACTAAACACTATGAATAGATGTGTCTACCAACCAACACTGATGTGATCAACACTATGAATAGATGTGTCTACCAACCACCAACACACTGATGTGATCAACACACAATGAACACTACCAACCACCAACACACTGATGTGATCAACACTAAACACTATGAATAGATGTGTCTACCAACCAACCAACACACTGATGTGATCAACACTAAACACTATGAATAGATGTGTCTACCAACCAACACTGATGTGATCAAACACTGATGTGATCAACACTAACACTATGAATAGATGTCTACCAATCAACACACATCAACACTATGAATAGATGTGTCTACCAACCACCAACACACTGATGTGATCAACACTAAACACTATGAATAGATCTGTCTACCAACCAACACTGATGTGATCAACACTAAGCACTATGAATAGATGTGTCTACCAACCACCAACACACTGATGTGATCAACACTAAGCACTATGAATAGATGTGTCTACCAATCAACACTGATGTGATCAACACTAAACACAATGAATAGATGTGTCTACCAACCACCAACACACTGATGTGATCAACACTAAGCACTATGAATAGATGTGTCTACCAATCAACACTGATGTGATCAACACTATGAATAGATGTGTCTACCAACCACCAACACACTGATGTGATCAACACTAAACACTATGAATAGATGTGTCTACCAACCACCAACACACTGATGTGATCAACACTAAACACTATGAATAGATGTGTCTACCAACCACCAACACACTGATGTGATCAACACTAAACACTATGAATAGATGTGTCTACCAACCACCAACACACTGATGTGATCAACACTAAACACTATGAATAGATGTGTCTACCAACCACCAACACACTGATGTGATCAACACTAACACTATGAATAGATGTGTCTACCAATCAACACTGATGTGATCAACACTATGAATAGATCTGTGATGTGATCAACACCAACACTATGAATAGATGTGTCTACCAACCACCAACACACTGATGTGATCAACACTAAACACTATGAATAGATGTGTCTACCAATCAACACTGATGTGATCAACACTAAACACTATGAATAGATGTGTCTACCAATCAACACACTGATGTGATCAACACTATGAATAGATGTGTCTACCAATCAACACTGATGTGATCAACACTAAACACTATGAATAGATGTGTCTACCAACCACCAACACACTGATGTGATCAACACTAAGCACTATGAATAGATGTGTCTACCAATCAACACTGATGTGATCAACACTAAGCACTATGAATAGATGTGTCTACCAATCAACACACTGATGTGATCAACACTATGAATAGATGTGTCTACCAATCAACACACTGATGTGATCAACACTAAGCACTATGAATAGATGTGTCTACCAACCACCAACACACTGATGTGATCAACACTAAACACTATGAATAGATGTGTCTACCAACCACCAAACACTGATGTGATCAACACTAAACACTATGAATAGATGTGTCTACCAACCACCAACACACTGATGTGATCAACACTAAACACTATGAATAGATGTGTCTACCAACCACCAACACACTGATGTGATCAACACTAAACACTATGAATAGATGTGTCTACCAATCAACACTGATGTGATCAACACTAAACACTATGAATAGATGTGTCTACCAATCAACACTGATGTGATCAACACTAAGCACTATGAATAGATGTGTCTACCAATCAACACACTGATGTGATCAACACTATGAATAGATGTGTCACAACCACCAACACACTGATGTGATCAACACTAAACACTGAATATGAATATGTGATAAGCACTATGAATAGATGTGTCTACCAACCACCAACACACTGATGTGATCAACACTAAGCACTATGAATAGATGTGTCTACCAATCAACACTGATGTGATCAACACTAAACACTATGAATAGATGTGTCTACCACCACCAACACACTGATGTGATCAACACTAAACACTATGAATAGATGTGTCTACCAACCACCAAACACTGATGTGATCAACACTAACACTATGAATAGATGTGTCTACCAATCAACACTGATGTGACAACACTATGAATAGATGTGACCAATCAACACTGATCAACACTATGAATAGATGTGTCTACCAACCAACACTGATGTGATCAACACTATGAATAGATGTGTCTACCAATCAACACTGATGTGATCAACACTATGAATAGATGTGTCTACCAATCAACACTGATGTGATCAACACTATGAATAGATCTGTCTACCAACCACCAACACACTGATGTGATCAACACTAAACACTATGAATAGATGTGTCTACCAACCACCAACACACTGATGTGATCAACACTAAACACTATGAATAGATGTGTCTACCAACCACCAACACACTGATGTGATCAACACTAAGCACTATGAATAGATGTGTCTACCAATCAACACTGATGTGATCAACACTATGAATAGATGTGTCTACCAACCACCAACACACTGATGTGATCAACACTAAACACTATGAATAGATGTGTCTACCAACCACCAACACACTGATGTGATCAACACTAAACACTATGAATAGATGTGTCTACCAACCAACACACTGATGTGATCAACACTAAGCACTATGAATAGATGTGTCTACCAATCAACACTGATGTGATCAACACTATGAATAGATCTGTCTACCAACCAACACTGATGTGATCAACACTAAGCACTATGAATAGATGTGTCTACCAACCACCAACACACTGATGTGATCAACACTAAACACTATGAATAGATGTGTCTACCAATCAACACTGATGTGATCAACACTAAACACTATGAATAGATCTGTCTACCAACCAACACACTGATGTGATCAACACTATGAATAGATCTGTCTACCAATCAACACTGATGTGATCAACACTAAACACTATGAATAGATGTGTCTACCAACCACCAACACACTGATGTGATCAACACTAAACACTATGAATAGATGTGTCTACCAATCAACACTGATGTGATCAACACTAAGCACTATGAATAGATGTGTCTACCAATCAACACACTGATGTGATCAACACTATGAATAGATCTGTCTACCAATCAACACACTGATGTGATCAACACTAAGCACTATGAATAGATGTGTCTACCAACCACCAACACACTGATGTGATCAACACTAAACACTATGAATAGATCTGTCTACCAACCAACACTGATGTGATCAACACTATGAATAGATGTGTCTACCAACCACCAACACACTGATGTGATCAACACTAAACACTATGAATAGATGTGTCTACCAACCACCAACACACTGATGTGATCAACACTAAACACTATGAATAGATGTGTCTACCAACCACCAACACACTGATGTGATCAACACTAAACACTATGAATAGATGTGTCTACCAATCAACACTGATGTGATCAACACTAAGCACTATGAATAGATGTGTCTACCAATCAACACACTGATGTGATCAACACTATGAATAGATGTGTCTACCAACCACCAACACACTGATGTGATCAACACTAAACACTATGAATAGATCTGTCTACCAACCAACACTGATGTGATCAACACTAAGCACTATGAATAGATGTGTCTACCAACCACCAACACACTGATGTGATCAACACTAAGCACTATGAATAGATGTGTCTACCAATCAACACTGATGTGATCAACACTAAACACAATGAATAGATGTGTCTACCAACCACCAACACACTGATGTGATCAACACTAAACACTATGAATAGATGTGTCTACCAACCACCAACACACTGATGTGATCAACACTAAGCACTATGAATAGATGTGTCTACCAATCAACACTGATGTGATCAACACTATGAATAGATGTGTCTACCAATCAACACTGATGTGATCAACACTATGAATAGATCTGTCTACCAACCAACACTGATGTGATCAACACTATGAATAGATGTGTCTACCAATCAACACTGATGTGATCAACACTATGAATAGATGTGTCTACCAATCAACACTGATGTGATCAACACTATGAATAGATGTGTCTACCAACCACCAACACACTGATGTGATCAACACTAAACACTATGAATAGATGTGTCTACCAATCAACACTGATGTGATCAACACTAAGCACTATGAATAGATGTGTCTACCAATCAACACACTGATGTGATCAACACTATGAATAGATCTGTCTACCAATCAACACACTGATGTGATCAACACTAAGCACTATGAATAGATGTGTCTACCAACCACCAACACACTGATGTGATCAACACTAAACACTATGAATAGATCTGTCTACCAACCAACACTGATGTGATCAACACTATGAATAGATGTGTCTACCAACCACCAACACACTGATGTGATCAACACTAAACACTATGAATAGATGTGTCTACCAACCACCAACACACTGATGTGATCAACACTAAACACTATGAATAGATGTGTCTACCAACCAACACACTGATGTGATCAACACTAAACACTATGAATAGATGTGTCTACCAATCAACACTGATGTGATCAACACTAAGCACTATGAATAGATGTGTCTACCAATCAACACACTGATGTGATCAACACTATGAATAGATGTGTCTACCAACCACCAACACACTGATGTGATCAACACTAAACACTATGAATAGATCTGTCTACCAACCAACACTGATGTGATCAACACTAAGCACTATGAATAGATGTGTCTACCAACCACCAACACACTGATGTGATCAACACTAAGCACTATGAATAGATGTGTCTACCAACCACCAACACACTGATGTGATCAACACTAAACACTATGAATAGATGTGTCTACCAACCACCAACACACTGATGTGATCAACACTAAACACTATGAATAGATGTGTCTACCAACCACCAACACACTGATGTGATCAACACTAAACACTATGAATAGATGTGTCTACCAATCAACACACTGATGTGATCAACACTATGAATAGATGTGTCTACCAATCAACACTGATGTGATCAACACTATGAATAGATCTGTCTACCAACCACCAACACACTGATGTGATCAACACTAAACACTATGAATAGATGTGTCTACCAACCAACACTGATGTGATCAACACTATGAATAGATGTGTCTACCAACCACCAACACACTGATGTGATCAACACTAAACACTATGAATAGATGTGTCTACCAACCACCAACACACTGATGTGATCAACACTAAACACTATGAATAGATGTGTCTACCAACCACCAACACACTGATGTGATCAACACTAAACACTATGAATAGATGTGTCTACCAACCACCAACACACTGATGTGATCAACACTAAACACTATGAATAGATGTGTCTACCAAACCAACACACTGATGTGATCTAAACACTATGAATAGATGTGTCTACCAATCAACACACTGATGTGATCAACACTAAACACTATGAATAGATGTGTCTACCAACCACCAACACACTGATGTGATCAACACTAAACACTATGAATAGATGTGTCTACCAATCAACACACTGATGTGATCAACACTAAGCACTATGAATAGATGTGTCTACCAATCAACACACTGATGTGATCAACACTATGAATAGATGTGTCTACCAATCAACACTGATGTGATCAACACTAAGCACTATGAATAGATGTGTCTACCAACCACCAACACACTGATGTGATCAACACTAAGCACTATGAATACATGTGTCTACCAATCAACACTGATGTGATCAACACTAAACACAATGAATAGATGTGTCTACCAACCACCAACACACTGATGTGATCAACACTAAACACTATGAATAGATGTGTCTACCAATCAACACACTGATGTGATCAACACTAAGCACTATGAATAGATGTGTCTACCAACCACCAACACACTGATGTGATCAACACTAAACACTATGAATAGATGTGTCTACCAATCAACACACTGATGTGATCAACACTAAGCACTATGAATAGATGTGTCTACCAACCACCAACACACTGATGTGATCAACACTCAACACTATGAATAGATGTGTCTACCAACCACCAACACACTGATGTGATCAACACTCAACACTATGAATAGATGTGTCTACCAATCAACACTGATGTGATCAACACTATGAATAGATGTGTCTACCAATCAACACACTGATGTGATCAACACTAAGCACTATGAATAGATGTGTCTACCAACCACCAACACACTGATGTGATCAACACTAAGCACTATGAATAGATGTGTCTACCAACCACCAACACACTGATGTGATCAACACTAAGCACTATGAATAGATGTGTCTACCAACCACCAACACACTGATGTGATCAACACTAAACACTATGAATAGATGTGTCTACCAATCAACACACTGATGTGATCAACACTATGAATAGATGTGTCTACCAATCAACACACTGATGTGATCAACACTAAACACTATGAATAGATGTGTCTACCAACCACCAACACACTGATGTGATCAACACTATGAATAGATGTGTCTACCAATCAACACTGATGTGATCAACACTAAGCACTATGAATAGATGTGTCTACCAACCACCAACACACTGATGTGATCAACACTAAACACTATGAATAGATGTGTCTACCAATCAACACTGATGTGATCAACACTATGAATAGATCTGTCTACCAACCAACACTGATGTGATCAACACTATGAATAGATGTGTCTACCAATCAACACTGATGTGATCAACACTATGAATAGATGTGTCTACCAATCAACACTGATGTGATCAACACTATGAATAGATGTGTCTACCAATCAACACTGATGTGATCAACACTATGCATAGATGTGTCTACCAATCAACACTGATGTGATCAACACTATGAATAGATCTGTCTACCAACCACCAACACACTGATGTGATCAACACTAAACACTATGAATAGATGTGTCTACCAACCAACACTGATGTGATCAACACTATGAATAGATGTGTCTACCAACCACCAACACACTGATGTGATCAACACTAAACACTATGAATAGATGTGTCTACCAACCACCAACACACTGATGTGATCAACACTAAACACTATGAATAGATGTGTCTACCAATCAACACACTGATGTGATCAACACTAAGCACTATGAATAGATGTGTCTACCAACCACCAACACACTGATGTGATCAACACTAAACACTATGAATAGATGTGTCTACCAATCAACACTGATGTGATCAACACTATGAATAGATGTGTCTACCAAACCAACACACTGATGTGATCAACACTAAGCACTATGAATAGATGTGTCTACCAACCACCAACACACTGATGTGATCAACACTAAACACTATGAATAGATGTGTCTACCAACCACCAACACACTGATGTGATCAACACTAAACACTATGAATAGATGTGTCTACCAACCAAACACTGATGTGATCAACACTAAACACTATGAATAGATGTGTCTACCAAACCAAACACTGATGTGATCAACACTAAGCACTATGAATAGATGTGTCTACCAATCAACACTGATGTGATCAACAACACTATGAATAGATGTGTCTACCAACCACCAACACACTGATGTGATCAACACTAAGCACTATGAATAGATGTGTCTACCAACCACCAACACACTGATGTGATCAACACTAAGCACTATGAATAGATGTGTCTACCAATCATCACACTGATGTGATCAACACTATGAATAGATCTGTCTACCAATCAACACACTGATGTGATCAACACTAAACACTATGAATAGATGTGTCTACCAACCACCAACACACTGATGTGATCAACACTATGAATAGATGTGTCTACCAACCAACACTGATGTGATCAACACTAACACTATGAATAGATGTGTCTACCAACCACCAACACACTGATGTGATCAACACTAAACACTATGAATAGATGTGTCTACCAATCAACACAACACACTGATAGTGATCAACACTAAACACTATGAATAGATGTGTCTACCAACCAACCAACACACTGATGTGATCAACACTAAACACTATGAATAGATGTGTCTACCAATCAACACTGATGTGATCAACACTATGCATAGATGTGTCTACCAATCAACACTGATGTGATCAACACTATGAATAGATCTGTCTACCAACCACCAACACACTGATGTGATCAACACTAAGCAATATGAATAGATGTGTCTACCAACCACCAACACACTGATGTGATCAACACTAAGCACTATGAATAGATGTGTCTACCAACCACCAACACACTGATGTGATCAACACTAAACACTATGAATAGATGTGTCTACCAACCACCAACACACTGATGTGATCAACACTAAACACTATGAATAGATGTGTCTACCAATCAACACACTGATGTGATCAACACTATGAATAGATGTGTCTACCAATCAACACACTGATGTGATCAACACTAAACACTATGAATAGATGTGTCTACCAACCACCAACACACTGATGTGATCAACACTATGAATAGATGTGTCTACCAATCAACACTGATGTGATCAACACTAAGCACTATGAATAGATGTGTCTACCAACCACCAACACACTGATGTGATCAACACTAAACACTATGAATAGATGTGTCTACCAATCAACACACTGATGTGATCAACACTATGAATAGATGTGTCTACCAATCAACACACTGATGTGATCAACACTAAACACTATGAATAGATGTGTCTACCAACAACACTGATGTGACTAAACACTATGAATAGATGTGTCTACCAATCAACACTGATGTGATCAACACTATGAATAGATGTGTCCAACCACCAACACACTGATGTGATCAACACTAAACACTATGAATAGATGTGTCTACCAAATCAACACACTGATGTGATCAACACTAAACACTATGAATAGATGTGTCTACCAACCACCAACACACTGATGTGATCAACACTAAACACTATGAATAGATGTGTCTACCAACCAACACACTGATGTGATCAACACTAAACACTATGAATAGATGTGTCTACCAACCACCAACACACTGATGTGATCAACACTAAACACTATGAATAGATGTGTCTACCAACCACCAACACACTGATGTGATCAACACTAAACACTATGAATAGATGTGTCTACAACAACCAACACACTGATGTGATCAACACTAAACACTATGAATAGATGTGTCTACCAACCACCAACACACTGATGTGATCAACACTAAACACTATGAATAGATGTGTCTACCAACCACCAACACACTGATGTGATCAACACTAAACACTATGAATAGATGTGTCTACCAATCAACACACTGATGTGATCAACACTAAGCACTATGAATAGATGTGTCTACCAACCACCAACACACTGATGTGATCAACACTAAACACTATGAATAGATGTGTCTACCAACCAACACACTGATGTGATCAACACTAAGCACTATGAATAGATGTGTCTACCAATCAACACACTGATGTGATCAACACTATGAATAGATGTGTCTACCAATCAACACTGATGTGATCAACACTAAGCACTATGAATAGATGTGTCTACCAACCACCAACACACTGATGTGATCAACACTATGAATAGATGTGTCTACCAACCACCAACACACTGATGTGATCAACACTAAGCACTATGAATAGATGTGTCTACCAACCACCAACACACTGATGTGATCAACACTAAGCACTATGAATAGATGTGTCTACCAATCAACACTGATGTGATCAACACTATGAATAGATGTGTCTACCAACCACCAACACACTGATGTGATCAACACTAAACACTATGAATAGATGTGTCTACCAATCAACACACTGATGTGATCAACACTAAGCACTATGAATAGATGTGTCTACCAACCACCAACACACTGATGTGATCAACACTAAACACTATGAATAGATGTGTCTACCAATCACAACACTGATGTGATCAACACTAACACTATGAATAGATGTGTCTACCAACCACCAACACACTGATGTGATCAACACTAAGCACTATGAATAGATGTGTCTACCAACCACCAACACACTGATGTGATCAACACTAAGCACTATGAATAGATGTGTCTACCAACCACCAACACACTGATGTGATCAACACTAAACACTATGAATAGATGTGTCTACCACCACCAACACACTGATGTGATCAACACTAAGCACTATGAATAGATGTGTCTACCAAACCAACACACTGATGTGATCAACACTAAACACTATGAATAGATGTGTCTACCAACCACCAACACACTGATGTGATCAACACTATGAATAGATGTGTCTACCAAACCAACACACTGATGTGATCAACACTAAGCACTATGAATAGATGTGTCTACCAACCACCAACACACTGATGTGATCAACACTAAACACTATGAATAGATGTGTCTACCAATCAACACACTGATGTGATCAACACTAAACACTATGAATAGATGTGTCTACCAATCAACACACTGATGTGATCAACACTAAACACTATGAATAGATGTGTCTACCAACCACCAACACACTGATGTGATCAACACTAAACACTATGAATAGATGTGTCTACCAATCAACACTGATGTGATCAACACTAAGCACTATGAATAGATGTGTCTACCAACCACCAAACACTGATGTGATCAACACTAAACACTATGAATAGATGTGTCTACCAACCACCAAACACTGATGTGATCAACACTAAACACTATGAATAGATGTGTCTACCAATCAACACTGATGTGATCAACACAATGAATAGATGTGTCTACCAAACCAACACACTGATGTGATCAACACTAAACACTATGAATAGATGTGTCTACCAATCAACACTGATGTGATCAACACTATGAATAGATGTGTCTACCAACCACTGATGTGATCAACACAATGATGTGATCAACACTGAAACACTATGAATAGATGTGTCTACCAACCACCAACACACTGATGATCAACACTAAACACTATGAATAGATACCAACCAACACTGATGTGATCAACACTATGAAACACTATGAATAGATGTGTCTACCAACCACCAACACACTGATGTGATCAACACTAAACACTATGAATAGATCTGTCTACCAACAACCAACACACTGATGTGATCAACACTAAACACTATGAATAGATGTGTCTACCAACCACCAACACACTGATGTGATCAACACTAAACACTATGAATAGATGTGTCTACCAACCACCAACACACTGATGTGATCAACACTAAACACTATGAATAGATGTGTCTACCAATCAACACACTGATGTGATCAACACTAAGCACTATGAATAGATGTGTCTACCAACCACCAACACACTGATGTGATCAACACTAAACACTATGAATAGATGTGTCTACCAATCAACACACTGATGTGATCAACACTAAGCACTATGAATAGATGTGTCTACCAATCAACACACTGATGTGATCAACACTATGAATAGATGTGTCTACCAATCAACACTGATGTGATCAACACTAAGCACTATGAATAGATGTGTCTACCAACCACCAACACACTGATGTGATCAACACTATGAATAGATGTGTCTACCAACCACCAACACACTGATGTGATCAACACTAAGCACTATGAATAGATGTGTCTACCAATCAACACTATGAATAGATGTGTCTACCAATCAACACTGATGTGATCAACACTATGAATAGATGTGTCTACCAACCACCAACACACTGATGTCATCAACACTAAACACTATGAATAGATGTGTCTACCAATCAACACACTGATGTGATCAACACTAAGCACTATGAATAGATGTGTCTACCAACCACCAACACACTGATGTGATCAACACTAAACACTATGAATAGATGTGTCTACCAATCAACACACTGATGTGATCAACACTAAGCACTATGAATAGATGTGTCTACCAACCACCAACACACTGATGTGATCAACACTAAGCACTATGAATAGATGTGTCTACCAACCACCAACACACTGATGTGATCAACACTAAGCACTATGAATAGATGTGTCTACCAACCACCAACACACTGATGTGATCAACACTAACACTATGAATAGATGTGTCTACCAACCACCAACACACTGATGTGATCAACACTAAGCACTATGAATAGATGTGTCTACCAACCACCAACACACTGATGTGATCAACACTAAGCACTATGAATAGATGTGTCTACCAACCACCAACACACTGATGTGATCAACACTAAACACTATGAATAGATGTGTCTACCAATCAACACACTGATGTGATCAACACTATGAATAGATGTGTCTACCAATCAACACACTGATGTGATCAACACTAAACACTATGAATAGATGTGTCTACCAACCACCAACACACTGATGTGATCAACACTATGAATAGATGTGTCTACCAATCAACACTGATGTGATCAACACTAAGCACTATGAATAGATGTGTCTACCAACCACCAACACACTGATGTGATCAACACTAAGCACTATGAATAGATGTGTCTACCAACCACCAACACACTGATGTGATCAACACTAAACACTATGAATAGATGTGTCTACCAATCAACACTGATGTGATCAACACTAAACACAATGAATAGATGTGTCTACCAACCACCAACACACTGATGTGATCAACACTAAACACTATGAATAGATGTGTCTACCAATCAACACTGATGTGATCAACACTATGAATAGATCTGTCTACCAACCAACACTGATGTGATCAACACTATGAATAGATGTGTCTACCAATCAACACTGATGTGATCAACACTATGAATAGATGTGTCTACCAATCAACACTGATGTGATCAACACTATGAATAGATGTGTCTACCAATCAACACTGATGTGATCAACACTAAACACTATGAATAGATGTGTCTACCAACCAACACTGATGTGATCAACACTATGAATAGATCTGTCTACCAATCAACACTGATGTGATCAACACTAAACACTATGAATAGATGTGTCTACCAACCACCAACACACTGATGTGATCAACACTAAACACTATGAATAGATGTGTCTACCAATCAACACTGATTTGATCAACACTAAGCACTATGAATAGATGTGTCTACCAATCAACACACTGATGTGATCAACACTAAACACTATGAATAGATGTGTCTACCAACCAACACACTGATGTGATCAACACTAAACACTATGAATAGATGTGTCTACCAATCAACACTGATGTGATCAACACTAAGCACTATGAATAGATGTGTCTACCAATCAACACACTGATGTGATCAACACTATGAATAGATGTGTCTACCAACCAACACTGATGTGATCAACACTATGAATAGATGTGTCTACCAATCAACACTGATGTGATCAACACTATGAATAGATGTGTCTACCAACCAAACAACACTGATGTGATCAACACTAAACACTATGAATAGATCTGTCTACCAACCACCAACACACAGATGTGATCAACACTAAACACTATGAATAGATGTGTCTACCAACCACCAACACACTGATGTGATCAACACTAAACACTATGAATAGATCTGTCTACCAACCAACACTGATGTGATCAACACTATGAATAGATGTGTCTACCAACCAACACTGATGTGATCAACACTATGAATAGATGTGTCTACCAATCAACACTGATGTGATCAACACTATGAATAGATGTGTCTACCAACCAACACTGATGTGATCAACACTATGAATAGATGTGTCTACCAATCAACACTGATGTGATCAACACTATGAATAGATGTGTCTACCAATCAACACTGATGTGATCAACACTAAACACTATGAATAGATGTGTCTACATCACAGGCCATGTTCTTCCTGGCTAAACACCTCATCTACATCACAGGCCATGTTCTCCCTGGCTAAACAGCACCTCATATACATCACAAGCCATGTTCTCCCTGGCTAAACAGCACCTCATCTACATCACAGGCCATGTTCTCCCTGGCTAAAAAGCACCTCATCTACATCACAAGCCATGTTCTCCCTGGCTAAACAGCACCTCATCTACATCACAAGCCATGTTCTCCCTGGCTAAACAGCACCTCATCTACATCACAAGCCATGTTCTCCCTGGCTAAAAAGCACCTCATCTACATCACAAGCCATGTTCTCCCTGGCTAAACAGCACCTCATCTACATCACAGGCCATGTTCTCCCTGGCTAAACAGCACCTCATCTACATCACAAGCCATGTTCTCCCTGGCTAAACAGCACCTCATCTACATCACAGGCCATGTTCTCCCTGGCTAAACAGCACCTCATCTACATCACAAGCCATGTTCTCCCTGGCTATACAGCACCTCATCTACATCACAAGCCATGTTCTCCCTGGCTAAACAGCACCTCATCTACATCACAGGCCATGTTCTCCCTGGCTAAACAGCACCCCATCTACATCACAGACCATGTTCTCCCTGGCTAAACAGCACCCCATCTACATCACAGGCCATGTTCTCCCTGGCTAAACAGCAGGGAAGGAATCTTCTGGAGTGATGGATCCAGCCGCCGAAAGCCCCCACATCATCTTCACCACATGCATCCTCCATTGCCCGGAGAAGAGACATGAGTGCGAGGGACATGAGTGTCATACACATTCCATCGCCATGCCGGAAAAAACTATTTGATAGTATTTAGGATATGGGGAATATGGTGGGAGGTATAGAACAATAAAGGGACATTCACAACGGCACGGTGGCCAATAATGTTCCGTCCCCGTCCCCTTCTTTTGGCTTGGTTGAAGCCTCATCAACTGTGAACATAAATGTGTTGATTTGCAGCGGCATCCAGCTCCAAGGCATCCAGCTCCAAGACATCCAGCTCCAAGACATCCAGCTCCAAGACATCCAGCTCCAAGACATCCAGCTCCAAGGCATCCAGCTCCAAGGCATCCAGCTCCAAGACATCCAGCTCCAAGACATCCAGCTCCAAGACATCCAGTTCCAAGACATCCAGCTCCAAGACATCCAGCTCCAAGACATCCAGCTCCAAGGCATCCAGCTCCAAGACATCCAGCTCCAAGACATCCAGCTCCAAGACATCCAGCTCCAAGTCAACCAGCTCCAAGTCAACCAGCTCTAAGACATCCAGCTCCAAGACATCCAGCTCCAAGACATCCAGCTCCAAGACATCCAGCTCCAAGACATCCAGCTCCAAGACATCCAGCTCCAAGGCATCCAGCTCCAAGACATCCAGCTCCAAGACATCCAGCTCCAAGACATCCAGCTCCAAGGCATCCAGCTCCAAGACATCCAGCTCCAAGTCATCCAGCTCCAAGACATCCAGCTCCAAGGCATCCAGCTCCAAGTCATCCAGCTCCAAGACATCCAGCTCCAAGGCATCCAGCTCCAAGACATCCAGCTCCAAGACATCCAGCTCCAAGACATCCAGCTCCAAGACTCTCTGAAACAGACAAGACAATATGTGACATAGACCTCGAACAGTCAATATGGTGAGACACAATGCACTGGATTACAGTAATGTGTCTATACACTGCTGATATGGTAGTATATTCACAGTATAGTACTTACTTGCACATATTCATAGCGCTGTTATTTAACCCTCTCTGAGTTTCGCTCAAATGGCTCCCTGTAGACCTGTTTCATCCGGATTCGGTTGAGCTGTAATACACGGTCCAATGTAGACAAGCCCACCTGTAGACCTGTTTCATCCGGATTCGGTTGAGCTGTAATACACGGTCCAATGTAGACAAGCCCACCTGTAGACCTGTTTCATCCGGATTCGGTTGAGCTGTAATACACGGTCCAATGTAGACAAGCCCACCTGTAGACCTGTTTCATCCGGATTCGGTTGTGCTGTAATACACGGTCCAATGTAGACAAGCCCACCTGTAGACCTGTTTCATCCGGATTCGGTTGAGCTGTAATACACGGTCCAATGTAGACAAGCCCACCTGTAGACCTGTTTCATCCGGATTCGGTTGAGCTGTAATACACGGTCCAATGTAGACAAGCCCACCTGTAGACCTGTTTCATCCGGATTCGGTTGAGCTGTAATACACGGTCCAATGTAGACAAGCCCACCTGTAGACCTGTTTCATCCGGATTCGGTTGAGCTGTAATACACGGTCCAATGTAGACAAGCCCACCTGTAGACCTGTTTCATCCGGATTCGGTTGTGCTGTAATACACGGTCCAATGTAGACAAGCCCACCTGTAGACCTGTTTCATCCGGATTCGGTTGAGCTGTAATACACGGTCCAATGTAGACAAGCCCACCTGTAGACCTGTTTCATCCGGATTCGGTTGAGCTGTAATACACGGTCCAATGTAGACAAGCCCACCTGTAGACCTGTTTCATCCGGATTCGGTTGCTCTGTAATACACGGTCCAATGTAGACAAGCCCACCTGTAGACCTGTTTCATCCGGATTCGGTTGTGCTGTAATACACGGTCCAGTGTAGACAAGCCCACCTGTAGACCTGTTTCATCCGGATTCGGTTGTGCTGTAATACACGGTCCAATGTAGACAAGCCCACCTGTAGACCTGTTTCATCCGGATTCGGTTGAGCTGTAATACACGGTCCAATGTAGACAAGCCCACCTGTAGACCTGTTTCATCCGGATTCGGTTGTGCTGTAATACACGGTCCAATGTAGACAAGCCCACCTGTAGACCTGTTTCATCCGGATTCGGTTGAGCTGTAATACACGGTCCAATGTAGACAAGCCCACCTGTAGACCTGTTTCATCCGGATTCGGTTGAGCTGTAATACACGGTCCAATGTAGACAAGCCCACCTGTAGACCTGTTTCATCCGGATTCGTTTGAGCTGTAATACACGGTCCAATGTAGACAAGCCCACCTGTAGACCTGTTTCATCCGGATTCGGTTGAGCTGTAATACACGGTCCAATGTAGACAAGCCCACCTGTAGACCTGTTTCATCCGGATTCGGTTGCTCTGTAATACACGGTCCAATGTAGACAAGCCCACCTGTAGACCTGTTTCATCCGGATTCGGTTGTGCTGTAATACACGGTCCAGTGTAGACAAGCCCACCTGTAGACCTGTTTCATCCGGATTCGGTTGTGCTGTAATACACGGTCCAATGTAGACAAGCCCACCTGTAGACCTGTTTCATCCGGATTCGGTTGAGCTGTAATACACGGTCCAATGTAGACAAGCCCACCTGTAGACCTGTTTCATCCGGATTCGGTTGAGCTGTAATACACGGTCCAATGTAGACAAGCCCACCTGTAGACCTGTTTCATCCGGATTCGGTTGCTCTGTAATACACGGTCCAATGTAGACAAGCCCACCTGTAGACCTGTTTCATCCGGATTCGGTTGTGCTGTAATACACGGTCCAGTGTAGACAAGCCCACCTTTAGACCTGTTTCATCCGGATTCGGTTGAGCTGTAATACACGGTCCAATGTAGACAAGCTCACCTGTAGACCTGTTTCATCCGGATTCGGTTGAGCTGTAATACACGGTCCAATGTAGACAAGCCCACCTGTAGACCTGTTTCCTGTGGATTCGGTTGTGCTGTAATACACGGTCCAATGGAGACAAGCCCACCTGTAGACCTGTTTCATCAGGATTCGGTTGAGCTGTAATACACGGTCCAATGTAGACAAGCCCACCTGTAGACCTGTTTCCTGTGGATTCGGTTGTGCTGTAATACACGGTCCAATGTAGACAAGCCCACCTGTAGACCTGTTTCATCCGGATTCGGTTGCTCTGTAATACACGGTCCAATGTAGACAAGCCCACCTGTAGACCTGTTTCATCCGGATTCGGTTGTGCTGTAATGCACGGTCCAGTGTAGACAAGCCCACCTGTAGACCTGTTTCATCCGGATTCGGTTGAGCTGTAATACACGGTCCAATGTAGACAAGCCCACCTGTAGACCTGTTTCATCCGGATTCGGTTGAGCTGTAATACACGGTCCAATGTAGACAAGCCCACCTGTAGACCTGTTTCCTGTGGATTCGGTTGAGCTGTAATACACGGTCCAATGTAGACAAGCCCACCTGTAGACCTGTTTCATGTGGATTCGGTTGAGCTGTAATACACGGTCCAATGTAGACAAGCCCACCTGTAGACCTGTTTCCTGTGGATTCGGTTGTGCTGTAATACACGGTCCAATGTAGACAAGCCCACCTGTAGACCTGTTTCATCCGGATTCGGTTGCTCTGTAATACACGGTCCAATGTAGACAAGCCCACCTGTAGACCTGTTTCATCCGGATTCGGTTGTGCTGTAATACACGGTCCAGTGTAGACAAGCCCACCTGTAGACCTGTTTCATCCGGATTCGGTTGAGCTGTAATACACGGTCCAATGTAGACAAGCCCACCTGTAGACCTGTTTCATCCGGATTCGGTTGAGCTGTAATACACGGTCCAATGTAGACAAGCCCACCTGTAGACCTGTTTCCTGTGGATTCGGTTGTGCTGTAATACACGGTCCAATGGAGACAAGCCCACCTGTAGACCTGTTTCATCCGGATTCGGTTGAGCTGTAATACACGGTCCAGTGTAGACAAGCCCACCTGTAGACCTGTTTCATCCGGATTCGGTTGTGCTGTAATACACGGTCCAATGGAGACAAGCCCACCTGTAGACCTGTTTCATCCGGATTCGGTTGAGCTGTAATACACGGTCCAGTGTAGACAAGCCCACCTGTAGACCTGTTTCATCCGGATTCGGTTGAGCTGTAATACACGGTCCAATGTAGACAAGCCCACCTGGTGAATGTTATTGAATATTGTGTTGTCTGCAATTATGTGGTTCTGGATTTCTCCTAGTCTAATGGTATTGTTGACCACCACCATGTTCACAATGGTGGTCTCCTGTTCTGGTGTGAACTGTGTCTTCCACCATGGCCTGGCCGTCTCTCAGTTCTGCAGAAGATCCACAAATATGATATGATTGGTTACAGTAAGCTAAAATAATACATTTTCTTTCAATATGAAATGACATTACTGTAACATTGGCCAACAATCACTGAGTAACAAAGAACTACTGATATGTCAGACTGCAGTATACTACAGTATACATACATAAAGAGCATAGTGTAGATGGTAGGTAACTTACCAGTTCTCATTTCTGAATGTACGGGTGACAGACGCAACCGTGTAGCGGCTCAGGTTGGGCTGAACTCTCTGCCCAGCCTCCCTCATACTCAATCCATGGTTGAGCACATGGTCAAACAATGTGGCCCTGATCTCATCTGAGACAACTGTCCTTCCTCGTCCTTGTCCTCCTCTTCCTCTCACTCCTTCACCTCTAGCTCTTGCTTCACCATTGACTTCCATTTTCCTCCAGAACAGGAGAGCTCATCTGTGGCCTTTTATAGTGGATTTCTAAGTGAACAATTCAGCAACTAGTATTTACACCTGTGAGGAGTGAGTGTGGCCAGTTGGTGTATAGAGCTTGGCATTGTGATTTTGAATGTTGTGCCTAATGTAGAGAACTGTGTGTAGTGTTTTGCAAAAAGTGTGATATAGAATTGAAAACTGAGTATAAAGCAGGAATTCTGCTTGCGATTTTGCATATTGCTAATAGAGATTTAGTACATGAGTTTCAGGTTTCGGTGATTGCGTTTCAAGTTCCAATTTTAGTGTGTAAACAACTGGGGAAAAAACTGCAACACTGTTCATCTGTTTCACTTGTTATACAACACTACCCCCTAGTGGTCCAACAGCAGAATGCAGCTTCAGATCTACAATAAAACGTCTCAATGACCACCTTACTCCCCAGCAGCCCCCGGTGTGTGTGGGGGCCATGCGCCTGTCATCGATGTAAAAATTAAAAATTAATTAAAAACAGTAAGCCTCCCAAAAGTCATTCATAAACCTTTTTAAGTTCCATATGTAGCCGGAAGCTAAGTGTTTGTTTCTTGGGATTCAGGAACGTGACTGATCAAACTGCCTCAGGCCTTGCATTTTATTTTTATCTGATTGTAAGTAAGTGGTTTTCGGTGAGAAATGCTGTGGTCAAGCCTACGACTGCACTGGTGCAATGAGTGGAGCTTACTTATTTATGAGCTTTAGTTTTAGAAATTGATCTCTCTGCAGAAGCTACAGTTACAGGGCAGGTAAAAACAGCTTGATTGCCGTAGCAACATCAGGGAAACTGGGCAGAAGGAAGGAGGGCTTCAAATACAGCAGTTCTGTAAAGTCTTTCATTGAGCATCTCATTTTCCTTAATTGCCGGCCTCAACACATTAGGGAAAGGTATTAACTGTATAGGAAGCTCTGGGGAAAGGTATTAACTGTATAGGAAGCTCTGAGGAAAGGTATTAACTGTATAGGAAGCTCTGGGGAAAGGTATTAACTGTATAGGAAGCTCTGGGGAAAGGTATTAACTGTATAGGAAGCTCTGGGGAAAGGTATTAACTGTATAGGAAGCTCTGGGGAAAGGTATTAACTGTATAGGAAGCTCTGGGGAAAGGTATTAACTGTATAGGAAGCTCTGGGGAAAGGTATTAACTGTATAGGAAGCTCTGGGGAAAGGTATTAACTGTATAGGAAGCTCTGGGGAAAGGTATTAACTGTATAGGAAGCTCTGGGGAAAGGTATTAACTGTATAGGAAGCTCTGGGGAAAGGTATTAACTGTATAGGAAGCTCTGGGGAAAGATATTAACTGTATAGGAAGCTCTGGGGAAAGGTATTAACTGTATAGGAAGCTCTGGGGAAAGGTAATAACTGTATAGGAAGCTCTGGGGAAAGGTATTAACTGTATAGGAAGCTCTGGGGAAAGGTCCATTAACTGTATAGGAAGCTCTGGGGAAAGGTATTAACTTTATAGGAAGCTCTGGGGAAAGGTATTAACTGTATAGGAAGCTCTGGGGAAAGGTATTAACTGTATAGGAAGCTCTGAGGAAAGGTATTAACTGTATAGGAAGCTCTGAGGAAAGGTCATCTGGATACTGTTGTTGGTAATACTATAGAACAGTCCAGTGTACCACCTGGACCAAGAGAAACGGTCTGGGTTGGTAATACTATAGAACAGTCCAGTGTACCACCTGGACCAACAGAAACGGTCTGGGTTGGTAATACTATAGAACAGTCCAGTGTACAACCTGGACCAACAGAAACGGTCTGGGTTGGTAATACTATAGAACAGTCCAGTGTACCACCTGGACCAACAGAAACGGTCTGGGTTGGTAATACTATAGAACAGTCCAGTGTACCACCTGGACCAACAGAAACGGTCTGGGTTGGTAATACTATAGAACAGTCCAGTGTAGAACGTGGACCAACAGAAACGGTCTGGGTTGGTAATACTATAGAACAGTCCAGTGTACCACCTGGACCAACAGAACCGGTCTGGGTTGGTAATACTATAGAAAAGTCCAGTGTACCACCTGGACCAACAGAAACGGTCTGTGTTGGTAATACTATAGAACAGTCCAGTGTACCACCTGGACCAACAGAACCGGTCTGGGTTGGTAATACTATAGAACAGTCCAGTGTACCACCTGGACCAACAGAAACGGTCTGGGTTGGTAATACTATAGAACAGTCCAGTGTACCACCTGGACCAACAGAAACGGTCTGGGTTGGTAATACTATAGAACAGTCCAGTGTACCACCTGGACCAACAGAAACGGTCTGGGTTGGTAATACTATAGAACAGTCCAGTGTACCACCTGGACCAACAGAAACGGTCTGGGTTGGTAATACTATAGAACAGTCCAGTGTACCACCTGGACCAACAGAAACGGTCTGGGTTGGTAATACTATAGAACAGTCCAGTGTACCACCTGGACCAACAGAAACGGTCTGGGTTGGTAATACTATAGAACAGTCCAGTGTACCACCTGGACCAACAGAAACTGGTTGGTCTGGGTTGGTAATACTATAGAACAGTCCAGTGTACCACCTGGACCAACAGAACCGGTCTGGGTTGGTAATACTATAGAACAGTCCAGTGTACCACCTGGACCAACAGAAACGGTCTGGGTTGGTAATACTATAGAACAGTCCAGTGTACAACCTGGACCAACAGAAACGGTCTGCGTTGGTAATACTATAGAACAGTCCAGTGTACCACCTGGACCAACAGAAACGGTCTGGGTTGGTAATACTATAGAACAGTCCAGTGTACCACCTGGACCAACAGAAACGGTCTGGGTTGGTAATACTATAGAACAGTCCAGTGTAGAACGTGGACCAACAGAAACGGTCTGGGTTGGTAATACTATAGAACAGTCCAGTGTACCACCTGGACCAACAGAACCGGTCTGGGTTGGTAATACTATAGAACAGTCCAGTGTACCACCTGGACCAACAGAACCGGTCTGGGTTGGTAATACTATAGAACAGTCCAGTGTAGAACGTGGACCAACAGAAACGGTCTGGGTTGGTAATACTATAGAACAGTCCAGTGTACCACCTGGACCAACAGAACCGGTCTGGGTTGGTAATACTATAGAAAAGTCCAGTGTACAACCTGGACCAACAGAACCGGTCTGGGTTGGTAATACTATAGAACAGTCCAGTGTAGAACGTGGACCAACAGAAACGGTCTGGGTTTGTAATACTATAGAACAGTCCAGTGTACCACCTGGACCAACAGAAACGGTCTGGGTTGGTAATACTATAGAACAGTCCAGTGTACCACCTGGACCAACAGAAACGGTCTGGGTTGGTAATACTATAGAACAGTCCAGTGTACCACCTGGACCAACAGAAACGGTCTGGTCTGGGTTGGTAATACTATAGAACAGTCCAGTGTACCACCTGGACCAACAGAAACGGTCTGGGTTGGTAATACTATAGAACAGTCCAGTGTACCACCTGGACCAACAGAACCGGTCTGGGTTGGTAATACTATAGAACAGTCCAGTGTACCACCTGGACCAACAGAAACGGTCTGGGTTGGTAATACTATAGAACAGTCCAGTGTACCACCTGGACCAACAGGCCGCGCTGAAAACATTTACACACAAAAATGCAAGGCGACGCAATGTCATAGTGTAGCTACTATCAGCGTAGAAATGAGAGAGAGACAAACGCAGACATATAGTAGGTATATTGTTTTTTACTGATCTTGCGGGGCTTCAGAGAAACTGCGTTACGCCATTGACTCTCATTCCTACATCTGATGGATTATGAAAAGTAATGATGTTAAATGGGACTTGATCCTAGAATCACAGAGTTTGGTGAATGACAACTGAAATAGAAACTTGCTTCAATGTGATCCTCGCATGGGAAAGCTATAATTCACTGTGGTGCATATTACAGTGAGAGAATCTCTTTGTTGTCGTAGATTTAACCATTGGTCATGTACCATATGGATAATAAGGACATGTTAAGATAGTCTTTGAACAAATCCAGCTTTGAGTTCCCATGGCCCCCTAAACACCCCAAACCTACGTGAAACTGGGTGTTGATGTGGAGAGAGGTTCCCATTGCACCCAAAACCAGTAACTCTCTAAATCTCAGTCCATGAAATTGTGGCATTGCCCCAAAAGCCTAGTGGTTTAACCTTAGAAATATTCCCATAAACATTTCATAGACAGGCAAACATTATGCACACATGTACACACACACACACACACACACACACACACACACACACTGCTCTTCACTGTCTGAACATATTGTTCTTAGGGATTGATTCCACATTCCTATTTCATATTTCACAATCATGGAAATATTATATTTCTGTTGCTCATAGCCCAACCCTGGGAAACATGTTGGCAAAAAAGTGAAATCAGGACTCCTAAATCTCCTGTATATTTGTTTGAGTTCCATACTGGATAAAGGAATGTTATTTAGTGTTATCCTGGTGGGATAATTATAGTGTTGTTGATTGGTGATACAGTCATTAGTTACAGAGATGAAAGGGTTAATGTAGAGGTGTTATTGGGATACAGTCATTAGTTACAGAGATGAAAGGGTTAATGTAGGGGTGTTATTGGGATACAGTCATTAGTTACAGAGATGAAAGGGTTAATGTAGGGATGTTATTGGGATTGTCATGTATTGTCATATTATGTCTTGTTCCTGTTCTTTCTCTTCACTCCGTCTCCCTCTGCTGGTCGTATTAGGTTACCTTCTCTTCCTCTCCTTCCCCCAGCTGTTCCTCATCTTCTCCAACTACCTCGTTCACCCTTTTCCCACCTGTTCCCTTTTCCCTCTGATTAGGTCTCTATTTCTCTCTCTGTTCCTGCTTCTGTCTTTGTCAGATTCTCGTTTGAGTTTCTCATGCCAGAACCAAACTATCGTCTCGTTTGCTTCACCCTTGTCTCGTCCTGTCGGAATCTGCCTGTTCATCTGATGCTACGTGTGATCAGGTACCTCTGTCCTCTACAACCCGCGCCTACCCAGAGAGACCAGCAGTCTGTCGCCGCTAACCCTGCTATTCTCCTCGGCTGCTAAGAAGGGGACTCTTCTGTAAATATCAGAAGGACTTTATGATTTATTTGTCGCCCTCTCTGCGGGTTGTCTATTTTGCCATTATATACATCTGAAGACTATCTATGTCTTCCCTGTGTTTTGACATTAAAGGACTCTGTTTTTGTTAAACCGCTTTTGGGTCCTCACTCACCTGCATAACAGGGATACAGTCATTAGTTACAGAGATGAACGGGTTAATGTAGGGGTGTTGATTGGTGAAACAGTCATTAGTTACAGAGATGAAAGGGTTAATGTAGGGGTGTTATTGGGATACAGTCATTAGTTACAGAGATGAAAGGGTTAATGTAGGGGTGTTATTGGGATACAGTCATTAGTTACAGAGATGAAAGGGTTAATGTAGGGGTGTTATTGGGATACAGTCATTAGTTACAGAGATGAAAGGGTTAATGTAGGGGTGTTATTGGGATACAGTCATTAGTTACAGAGATGAAAGTGTTAATGTAGGGGTGTTATTGGGATACAGTCATTAGTTACAGAGATGAAAGGGTTAATGTGGGGGTGTTTATTGGGATACAGTCATTAGGTACAGAGATGAAAGGGTTACTGTAGGGGTGTTATTGGGATACAGTCATTAGTTACAGAGATGAAAGGGTTAATGTAGGGGTGTTTACTGGGATACAGTCATTAGTTACAGAGATGAAAGGGTTAATGTAGGGGTGTTATTGGGATACAGTCATTAGTTACAGAGATGAAAGGGTTAATGTGGGGGTGTTTATTGGGATACAGTCATTAGGTACAGAGATGAAAGGGTTAATGTAGGGGTGTTATTGGGATACAGTCATTAGTTACAGAGATGAAAGGGTTAATGTAGGGGTGTTTACTGGGATACAGTCATTAGTTACAGAGATGAAAGGGTTAATGTAGGGGTGTTATTGGGATACAGTCATTAGTTACAGAGATGAACGGGTTAATGTAGGGGTGTTTCCTGGGATACAGTCATTAGTTACAGAGATGAAAGGGTTAATGTAGGGGTGTTATTGGGATACAGTCATTAGTTACAGAGATGAAAGGGTTAATGTAGGGGTGTTATTGGGATACAGTCATTAGTTACAGAGATGAAAGGGTTAATGTAGGGGTGTTATTGTTATACAGTTGGTATAGTACTAATGACGTCAGGGGGATTTAAACCCTCCAGTTGGTATAGTACTAATGACGTCAGGGGGATTTAAACCCTCCAGTTGGTATAGTACTAATGACGTCAGGGGGACTTATACCCTCCAGTTGGTATAGTACTAATGACGTCAGAGGGATTTAAACCCTCCAGTTGGTATAGTACTAATGACGTCAGGGGGACTTATACCCTCCAGTTGGTATAGTACTAATGACGTCAGGGGGATTTATACCCTCCAGTTGGTATAGTACTAATGACGTCAGGGGGATTTAAACCCTCCAGTTGGTATAGTACTAATGATGTCAGGGGGATTTATACCCTCCAGTTGGTATAGTACTAATGATGTCAGGGGGATTTATACCCAATTGGGATAGTACTAATGACGTCAGGGGGATTTATACCCTCCAGTTGGTATAGTACTAATGATGTCAGGGGGATTTAAACCCTCCAGTTGGTATAGTACTAATGAAACCCTCCAGTTGGTATAGTACTAATGATGTCAGGGTGATTTATACCCTCCAGTTGGTATAGTACTAATGAAACCCTCCAGTTGGTATAGTACTAATGATGTCAGGGTGATTTATACCCTCCAGTTGGTATAGTACTAATGAAACCCTCCAGTTGGTATAGTACTAATGACATCAGGGGGATTTAAACCCTCCAGTTGGTATAGTACTAATGAAACCCTCCAGTTGGTATAGTACTAATGACGTCAGGGGGATTTAAACCCTCCAGTTGGTATAGTACTAATGACGTCAGGGGGATTTATACCCTCCAGTTGGTATAGTACTAATGACGTCAGGGGGATTTAAACCCTCCAGTTGGTATAGTACTAATGACGTCAGGGGGATTTAAACCCTCCAGTTGGTATAGTACTAATGACGTCAGGGGGATTTAAACCCTCCAGTTGGTATAGTACTAATGACGTCAGGGGGATTTAAACCCTCCAGTTGGTATAGTACTAATGACGTCAGGGGGACTTATACCCTCCAGTTGGTATAGTACTAATGACGTCAGGGGGATTTAAACCCTCCAGTTGGTATAGTACTAATGACGTCAGGGGGATTTAAACCCTCCAGTTGGTATAGTACTAATGACGTCAGGGGGACTTATACCCTCCAGTTGGTATAGTACTAATGACGACTTATACCCTCAGAGGGATTTAAACCCTCCAGTTGGTATAGTACTAATGACGTCAGGGGGACTTATACCCTCCAGTTGGTATAGTACTAATGACGTCAGGGGGATTTATACCCTCCAGTTGGTATAGTACTAATGACGTCAGGGGGATTTAAACCCTCCAGTTGGTATAGTACTAATGATGTCAGGGGGATTTATACCCTCCAGTTGGTATAGTACTAATGATGTCAGGGGAATTTATACCCAATTGGGATAGTACTAATGACGTCAGGGGGATTTATACCCTCCAGTTGGTATAGTACTAATGATGTCAGGGGGATTTAAACCCTCCAGTTGGTATAGTACTAATGAAACCCTCCAGTTGGTATAGTACTAATGAAACCCTCCAGTTGGTATAGTACTAATGATGTCAGGGGGATTTAAACCCTCCAGTTGGTATAGTACTAATGAAACCCTCCAGTTGGTATAGTACTAATGACGTCAGGGGGATTTATACCCTCCAGTTGGTATAGTACTAATGATGTCAGGGGGATTTATACCCAATTGGGATAGTACTAATGACGTCAGGGGGATTTATACCCTCCAATTGGTATAGTACTAATGATGTCAGGGGGATTTATACCCTCCAATTGGTATAGTACTAATGACGTCAGGGGGATTTAAACCCTCCAGTACTAATGACATCAGGGGGATTTAAACCCTCCAGTTGGTATAGTACTAATGACATCAGGGGGATTTATACCCTCCAATTGGTATAGTACTAATGATGTCAGGGGGATTTATACCCTCCAATTGGTATAGTACTAATGATGTCAGGGGGATTTATACCCTCCAATTGGTATAGTACTAATGACGTCAGGGGGATTTATACCCAATTGGGATAGTACTAATGACGTCAGGGGGATTTAAACCCTCCAGTTGGTATAGTACTAATGATGTCAGGGGGATTTATACCCTCCAGTTGGTATAGTACTAATGACGTCAGGGGGATTTAAACCCTCCAGTTGGTATAGTACTAATGACATCAGGGGGATTTATACCCTCCAATTGGTATAGTACTAATGATGTCAGGGGGATTTATACCCTCCAATTGGTATAGTACTAATGATGTCAGGGGGATTTATACCCTCCAATTGGTATAGTACTAATGACGTCAGGGGGATTTATACCCAATTGGGATAGTACTAATGACGTCAGGGGGATTTAAACCCTCCAGTTGGTATAGTACTAATGATGTCAGGGGGATTTATACCCTCCAGTTGGTATAGTACTAATGACGTCAGGGGGATATAAACCCTCCAGTTGGTATAGTACTAATGACGTCAGGGGGATTTAAACCCTCCAGTTGGTATAGTACTAATGACGTCAGGGGGATTTATACCCTCCAGTTGGTATAGTACTAATGACGTCAGGGGGATTTAAACCCTCCAGTTGGTATAGTACTAATGACGTCAGGGGGATTTATACCCAATTGGTATAGTACTAATGACGTCAGGGGGATTTAAACCCAATTGGTATAGTACTAATGACGTCAGGGGGATTTAAACCCAATTGGGATAGTACTAATGACGTCAGGGGGATTTAAACCCTCCAGTTGTTATAGTACTAATGACGTCAGGGGGATTTAAACCCTCCAGTTGGGATAGTACTAATGACGTCAGGGGGATTTAAACCCTCCAGTTGGTATAGTACTAATGGTGTCAGGGGGATTTATACCCAATTTGTATAGTACTAATGACGTCAGGGGGATTTATACCCTCCAGTTGGTATAGTACTAATGACGTCAGGGGGATTTAAACCCTCCAGTTGGTATAGTACTAATGACGTCAGGGGGATTTAAACCCTCCAGTTGGGATAGTACTAATGACGTCAGGGGGATTTAAACCCTCCAGTTGGTATAGTACTAATGATGTCAGGGGGATTTATACCCAATTGGTATAGTACTAATGACGTCAGGGGGATTTATACCCTCCAGTTGGTATAGTACTAATGACGTCAGGGGGATTTAAACCCTCCAGTTGGTATAGTACTAATGACGTCAGGGGGATTTAAACCCTCCAGTTGGTATAGTACTAATGATGTCAGGGGCATTTATACCCAATTGGTATAGTACTAATGACATCAGGGGGATTTAAACCCTCCAGTTGGTATAGTACTAATGATGTCAGGGGGATTTAAACCCTCCAGTTGGTATAGTACTAATGACGTCAGGGGGATTTATACCCTCCAGTTGGTATAGTACTAATGATGTCAGGGGGATTTATACCCAATTGGTATAGTACTAATGATGTCAGGGGAATTTACACCCAATTGGTATAGTACTAATGACGTCAGGGGGATTTAAACCCTCCAGTTGGGATAGTACTAATGATGTCAGGGGGATTTATACCCAATTGGTATAGTACTAATGACGTCAGGGGGATTTAAACCCAATTGGGATAGTACTAATGACGTCAGGGGGATTTAAACCCTCCAGTTGGTATAGTACTAATGACATCAGGGTGATTTATACCCTCCAGTTGGTATAGTACTAATGACGTCAGGGTGATTTATACCCTCCAGTTGGTATAGTACTAATGACGTCAGGGGGATTTATACCCTCCAGTTGGTATAGTACTAATGACGTCAGGGGGATTTATACCCTCCAGTTGGTATAGTACTAATGATGTCAGGGGGATTTATACCCAATTGGTATAGTACTAATGGCGTCAGGGGGATTTAAACCCTCCAGTACTAATGACATCAGGGGGATTTAAACCCTCCAGTTGGTATAGTACTAATGACATCAGGGGGATTTATACCCTCCAATTGGTATAGTACTAATGATGTCAGGGGGATTTATACCCTCCAATTGGTATAGTACTAATGATGTCAGGGGGATTTATACCCTCCAATTGGTATAGTACTAATGATGTCAGGGGGATTTAAACCCAATTGGGATAGTACTAATGACGTCAGGGGGATTTAAACCCTCCAGTTGGTATAGTACTAATGACATCAGGGTGATTTATACCCTCCAGTTGGTATAGTACTAATGACGTCAGGGTGATTTATACCCTCCAGTTGGTATAGTACTAATGACGTCAGGGGGATTTATACCCTCCAGTTGGTATAGTACTAATGACGTCAGGGGGATTTAAACCCTCCAGTTGGTATAGTACTAATGATGTCAGGGGGATTTATACCCAATTGGGATAGTACTAATGACGTCAGGGGGATTTAAACCCTCCAGTTGGTATAGTACTAATGATGTCAGGGGGATTTATACCCTCCAGTTGGTATAGTACTAATGACGTCAGGGGGATTTAAACCCTCCAGTTGGTATAGTACTAATGACATCAGGGGGATTGTAAACCCATATGGTTTGGGGCTTTGCTGTGGGCTGTTAGTTATCATTATCTATTGATGTAAGGGTGATTGTAAACCCATATGGTTTGGAGCTGTGCTGTGGACTAGGAGCTCTCATTATCTTGCACCAAAGTCAAAATAGGCTGCTATGTAAAGCGTGTCCTACTTCCTGCAATAGTGTGGCTTCGTGCTTGTGTTTCACGCCAATGAAACTGGTCTGTTAACTTATCTGTTTATGAATTAATATTAAGACTAGGAACACACTGATGCTCCAATATATAATACAAGTGTTATTTTTATCAACCTGACAAGGAAAAATACACATTGCACAAAGTCTACTTAATGCCATATTGATAAAGAGCTGTTTAAGTAACGTCTGCTTCCAACTCACTCTCAAACACATAGATCCCCTGAACGCAGCTCACTTTCCAGCCCACTTTCCCCAACTCACTCTCAAACACATAGATCCCCTGAACGCAGCTCACTTTCCAGCCCACTTTCCCCAACTCACTCTCAAACACATAGATCCCCTGAACGCAGCTCACTTTCCAGATCCCAATCACCTGTTCACGCACCTGCATGTCATCATCTCACTCTATTTAGTTAAGTTCTTTGCCCCCCACCCCCCAATCACATGAGGTATTGTTTGTTTGTGACTCTGGTTGGCCTGTGATTTACTCTTCCTGTGTGTGATAGTGATGCAGGCAAACACTATCTACCTTTTGCCCGATCTCCTGGAATATGTTACTAGCCTTTTCCCTGCCTGTACTGTTGCCCCTACACCGCCTGTGTATGACCTTCTGCCTCCTCCTGTGGTCCTTTGCTATAAACACCTGCTGCGCCCTGTGCTTGAAACCAGCTCTGTCTCCTCCTGTGCTTGAAACCAGCTCTGTCTCCTCCTGTGCTTGAAACCAGCTCTGTCTCCTCCTGTGCTTGAAACCAGCTCTGTCTCCTCCTGTGCTTGAAACCAGCTCTGTCTCCTCCTGTGCTTGAAACCAGCTCTGTCTCCTCCTGTGCTTGAAACCAGCTCTCTGTCTCCTCCTGTGCTTGAAACCAGCTCTCTGTGTCCCATCGTGTATGAAACCAGCTCTCTGTCTCCTCCTGTGCTTGAAACCAGCTCTGTCTCCCCCTGTGCTTGAAACCAGCTCTCTGTCTCCTCCTGTGCTTGAAACCACCTCTCTGTGTCCCCTCGTGTATGAAACCAGCTCTCTGTCTCCCCTCAATCATTACTGTTTATTTCAAAGAGAATATGTTTTTTTTTCTCATAAAGCTAAATACAACAGCCAAGAGTTAACAAAGGTTAATAATAAATAATTGCATGTAAAACAAAAAAAAAGCTCATTAGACTAATTAAATATTAGCATTGGTCAATGTTATTTAATCATGTAAGTCGCCCTGTATAAGAGCATTTGCAAAATGACTAAAAGGTAAAGCATGTGATATATAAAATATCATATACATGTAAAACACAGCATGACAGTTGTCTATGTCACGTTCTCTCCACTCCGGTGAGGATGGGGTTCTCCACAGCAGGACAGTTGTCTATGTCACATTCTCTCAACTCCGGTTAGGATGGGGTTCTCCACAGCAGGACAGTTGTCTATGTCACGTTCTCTCCACTCCGGTGAGGATGGGGTTCTCCACAGCAGGACAGTTGTCTATGTCACGTTCTCTCCACTCCGGTGAGGATGGGGTTCTCCACAGCAGGACAGTTGTCTATGTCACGTTCTCTCCACTCCGGTGAGGATGGGGTTCTCCACAGCTATGACAGTTGTCTATGTCAGTTGTTCTCTCCACTCCGGTGAGGATGGGGTTCTCCACAGCAGGACAGTTGTCTATGTCACGTTCTCTCCACTCCGGTGAGGATGGGGTTCTCCACAGCATGACAGTTGTCTATGTCACGTTCTCTCCACTCCGGTGAGGATGGGGTTCTCCACAGCAGGACAGTTGTCTATGTCACGTTCTCTCCACTCCGGTGAGGATGGGGTTCTCCACAGCATGACAGTTGTCTATGTCACGTTCTCTCCACTCCGGTGAGGATGGGGTTCTCCACAGCAGGACAGTTGTCTATGTCACGTTCTCTCCGGTGAGGATGGGGTTCTCCGGTGAGGATGGGGTTCTCCACAGCAGGACAGTTGTCTATGTCACGTTCTCTCCACTCCGGTGAGGATGGGGTTCTCCACAGCAGGACAGTTGTCTATGTCACGTTCTCTCCACTCCGGTGAGGATGGGGTTCTCCACAGCAGGACAGTTGTCTATGTCACGTTCTCTCCACTCCGGTGAGGATGGGGTTCTCCACAGCATGACAGTTGTCTATGTCACGTGTCTATGTCACGTTCTCTCCACTCCGGTGAGGATGGGGTTCTCCACAGCATGACAGTTGTCTATGTCACGTTCTCTCCACTCCGGTGAGGATGGGGTTCTCCACAGCATGACAGTTGTCTATGTCACGTTCTCTCCACTCCGGTGAGGATGGGGTTCTCCACAGCAGGACAGTTGTCTATGTCACGTTCTCTCCACTCCGGTGAGGATGGGGTTCTCCACAGCAGGACAGTTGTCTATGTCACGTTCTCTCCACTCCGGTGAGGATGGGGTTCTCCACAGCATGACAGTTGTCTATGTCACGTTCTCTCCACTCCGGTGAGGATGGGGTTCTCCACAGCAGGACAGTTGTCTATGTCACGTTCTCTCCACTCCGGTGAGGATGGGGTTCTCCACAGCAGGACAGTTGTCTATGTCACGTTCTCTCCACTCCGGTGAGGATGGGGTTCTCCACAGCATGACAGTTGTCTATGTCACGTTCTCTCCACTCCGGTGAGGATGGGGTTCTCCACAGCATGACAGTTGTCTATGTCACGTTCTCTCCACTCCGGTGAGGATGGGGTTCTCCACAGCAGGACAGTTGTCTATGTCACGTTCTCTCCACTCCGGTGAGGATGGGGTTCTCCACAGCAGGACAGTTGTCTATGTCACGTTCTCTCCACTCCGGTGAGGATGGGGTTCTCCACAGCAGGACAGTTGTCTATGTCACGTTCTCTCCACTCCGGTGAGGATGGGGTTCTCCACAGCAGGACAGTTGTCTATGTCACGTTCTCTCCACTCCGGTGAGGATGGGGTTCTCCACAGCAGGACAGTTGTCTATGTCACGTTCTCTCCACTCCGGTGAGGATGGGGTTCTCCACAGCAGGACAGTTGTCTATGTCACGTTCTCTCCACTCCGGTGAGGATGGGGTTCTCCACAGCAGGACAGTTGTCTATGTCACGTTCTCTCCACTCCGGTGAGGATGGGGTTCTCCACAGCAGGACAGTTGTCTATGTCACGTTCTCTCCACTCCGGTGAGGATGGGGTTCTCCACAGCAGGACAGTTGTCTATGTCACGTTCTCTCCACTCCGGTGAGGATGGGGTTCTCCACAGCATGACAGTTGTCTATGTCACGTTCTCTCCACTCCGGTGAGGATGGGGTTCTCCACAGCAGGACAGTTGTCTATGTCACGTTCTCTCCACTCCGGTGAGGATGGGGTTCTCCACAGCAGGACAGTTGTCTATGTCACGTTCTCTCCACTCCGGTGAGGATGGGGTTCTCCACAGCAGGACAGTTGTCTATGTCACGTTCTCTCCACTCCGGTGAGGATGGGGTTCTCCACAGCAGGACAGTTGTCTATGTCACGTTCTCTCCACTCCGGTGAGGATGGGGTTCTCCACAGCAGGACAGTTGTCTATGTCACGTTCTCTCCACTCAGTTGTCTATGTCACGTTCTCTCCACTCCGGTGAGGATGGGGTTCTCCACAGCAGGACAGTTGTCTATGTCACGTTCTCTCCACTCCGGTGAGGATGGGGTTCTCCACAGCAGGACAGTTGTCTATGTCACGTTCTCTCCACTCCGGTGAGGATGGGGTTCTCCACAGCATGACAGTTGTCTATGTCACGTTCTCTCCACTCCGGTGAGGATGGGGTTCTCCACAGCATGACAGTTGTCTATGTCACGTTCTCTCCACTCCGGTGAGGATGGGGTTCTCCACAGCAGGACAGTTGTCTATGTCACGTTCTCTCCACTCCGGTGAGGATGGGGTTCTCCACAGCATGACAGTTGTCTATGTCACGTTCTCTCCACTCCGGTGAGGATGGGGTTCTCCACAGCATGACAGTTGTCTATGTCACGTTCTCTCCACTCCGGTGAGGATGGGGTTCTCCACAGCAGGACAGTTGTCTATGTCACGTTTCTCTCCACTCCGGTGAGGATGGGGTTCTCCACAGCAGGACAGTTGTCTATGTCACGTTCTCTCCACTCCGGTGAGGATGGGGTTCTCCACAGCAGGACAGTTGTCTATGTCACGTTCTCTCCACTCCGGTGAGGATGGGGTTCTCCACAGCAGGACAGTTGTCTATGTCACGTTCTCTCCACTCCGGTGAGGATGGGGTTCTCCACAGCAGGACAGTTGTCTATGTCACGTTCTCTCCACTCCGGTGAGGATGGGGTTCTCCACAGCAGGACAGTTGTCTATGTCACGTTCTCTCCACTCCGGTGAGGATGGGGTTCTCCACAGCAGGACAGTTGTCTATGTCACGTTCTCTCCACTCCGGTGAGGATGGGGTTCTCCACAGCAGGACAGTTGTCTATGTCACGTTCTCTCCACTCCGGTGAGGATGGGGTTCTCCACAGCAGGACAGTTGTCTATGTCACGTTCTCTCCACTCCGGTGAGGATGGGGTTCTCCACAGCATGACAGTTGTCTATGTCACGTTCTCTCCACTCCGGTGAGGATGGGGTTCTCCACAGCAGGACAGTTGTCTATGTCACGTTCTCTCCACTCCGGTGAGGATGGGGTTCTCCACAGCAGGACAGTTGTCTATGTCACGTTCTCTCCACTCCGGTGAGGATGGGGTTCTCCACAGCAGTTGTCTGACAGTTGTCTATGTCAGTTGTCGTTCTCTCCACTCCGGTGAGGATGGGGTTCTCCACAGCAGGACAGTTGTCTATGTCACGTTCTCTCCACTCCGGTGAGGATGGGGTTCTCCACAGCAGGACAGTTGTCTATGTCACGTTCTCTCCACTCCGGTGAGGATGGGGTTCTCCACAGCATGACAGTTGTCTATGTCACGTTCTCTCCACTCCGGTGAGGATGGGGTTCTCCACAGCAGGACAGTTGTCTATGTCACGTTCTCTCCACTCCGGTGAGGATGGGGTTCTCCACAGCAGGACAGTTGTCTATGTCACGTTCTCTCCACTCCGGTGAGGATGGGGTTCTCCACAGCAGGACAGTTGTCTATGTCACGTTCTCTCCACTCCGGTGAGGATGGGGTTCTCCACAGCATGACAGTTGTCTATGTCACGTTCTCTCCACTCCGGTGAGGATGGGGTTCTCCACAGCATGACAGTTGTCTATGGTTCTTCTCCGGTGAGGATGGGGTTCTCCACAGCAGGACAGTTGTCTATGTCACGTTCTCCACTCCGGTGAGGATGGGGTTCTCCACAGCAGGACAGTTGTCTATGTCACGTTCTCTCCACTCCGGTGAGGATGGGGTTCTCCACAGCAGGACAGTTGTCTATGTCACGTTCTCTCCGGTGAGGATGGGGTTCTCCACAGCAGGACAGTGATGGTTCTCTCCACTCCGGTGAGGGGGTTCTCCACAGCAGGACAGTTGTCTATGTCACGTTCTCTCCACTCCGGTGAGGATGGGGTTCTCCACAGCATGACAGTTGTCTATGTCACGTTCTCTCCACTCCGGTGAGGATGGGGTTCTCCACAGCATGACAGTTGTCTATGTCACGTTCTCTCCACTCCGGTGAGGATGGGGTTCTCCACAGCATGACAGTTGTCTATGTCACGTTCTCTCCACTCCGGTGAGGATGGGGTTCTCCACAGCAGGACAGTTGTCTATGTCACGTTCTCTCCACTCCGGTGAGGATGGGGTTCTCCACAGCAGGACAGTTGTCTATGTCACGTTCTCTCCACTCCGGTGAGGATGGGGTTCTCCACAGCATGACAGTTGTCTATGTCACGTTCTCTCCACTCCGGTGAGGATGGGGTTCTCCACAGCAGGACAGTTGTCTATGTCACGTTCTCTCCACTCCGGTGAGGATGGGGTTCTCCACAGCATGACAGTTGTCTATGTCACGTTCTCTCCACTCCGGTGAGGATGGGGTTCTCCACAGCAGGACAGTTGTCTATGTCACGTTCTCTCCACTCCGGTGAGGATGGGGTTCTCCACAGCATGACAGTTGTCTATGTCACGTTCTCTCCACTCCGGTGAGGATGGGGTTCTCCACAGCAGGACAGTTGTCTATGTCACGTTCTCTCCACTCCGGTGAGGATGGGGTTCTCCACAGCATGACAGTTGTCTATGTCACGTTCTCTCCACTCCGGTGAGGATGGGGTTCTCCACAGCATGACAGTTGTCTATGTCACGTTCTCTCCACTCCGGTGAGGATGGGGTTCTCCACAGCATGACAGTTGTCTATGTCACGTTCTCTCCACTCCGGTGAGGATGGGGTTCTCCACAGCATGACAGTTGTCTATGTCACGTTCTCTCCACTCCGGTGAGGATGGGGTTCTCCACAGCAGGACAGTTGTCTATGTCACGTTCTCTCCACTCCGGTGAGGATGGGGTTCTCCACAGCAGGACAGTTGTCTATGTCACGTTCTCTCCACTCCGGTGAGGATGGGGTTCTCCACAGCAGTTGACAGTTGTCTATGTCACGTTCTCTCCACTCCGGTGAGGATGGGGTTCTCCACAGCAGGACAGTTGTCTATGTCACGTTCTCTCCACTCCGGTGAGGATGGGGTTCTCCACAGCATGACAGTTGTCTATGTCACGTTCTCTCCACTCCGGTGAGGATGGGGTTCTCCACAGCAGGACAGTTGTCTATGTCACGTTCTCTCCATGGGGTTCTCCGACAGTGAGGATGGGGTTCTCCACAGCAGGACAGTTGTCTATGTCACGTTCTCTCCACTCCGGTGAGGATGGGGTTCTCCACAGCATGACAGTTGTCTATGTCACGTTCTCTCCACTCCGGTGAGGATGGGGTTCTCCACAGCAGGACAGTTGTCTATGTCACGTTCTCTCCACTCCGGTGAGGATGGGGTTCTCCACAGCAGGACAGTTGTCTATGTCACGTTCTCTCCACTCCGGTGAGGATGGGGTTCTCCACAGCAGGACAGTTGTCTATGTCACGTTCTCTCCACTCCGGTGAGGATGGGGTTCTCCACAGCAGGACAGTTGTCTATGTCACGTTCTCTCCACTCCGGTGAGGATGGGGTTCTCCACAGCAGGACAGTTGTCTATGTCACGTTCTCTCCACTCCGGTGAGGATGGGGTTCTCCACAGCATGACAGTTGTCTATGTCACGTTCTCTCCACTCCGGTGAGGATGGGGTTCTCCACAGCAGGACAGTTGTCTATGTCACGTTCTCTCCACTCCGGTGAGGATGGGGTTCTCCACAGCATGACAGTTGTCTATGTCACGTTCTCTCCACTCCGGTGAGGATGGGGTTCTCCACAGCATGACAGTTGTCTATGTCACGTTCTCTCCACTCCGGTGAGGATGGGGTTCTCCACAGCAGGACAGTTGTCTATGTCACGTTCTCTCCACTCCGGTGAGGATGGGGTTCTCCACAGCAGGACAGTTGTCTATGTCACGTTCTCTCCACTCCGGTGAGGATGGGGTTCTCCACAGCAGGACAGTTGTCTATGTCACGTTCTCTCCACTCCGGTGAGGATGGGGTTCTCCACAGCATGACAGTTGTCTATGTCACGTTCTCTCCACTCCGGTGAGGATGGGGTTCTCCACAGCATGACAGTTGTCTATGTCACGTTCTCTCCACTCCGGTGAGGATGGGGTTCTCCACAGCAGGACAGTTGTCTATGTCACGTTCTCTCCACTCCGGTGAGGATGGGGTTCTCCACAGCATGACAGTTGTCTATGTCACGTTCTCTCCACTCCGGTGAGGATGGGGTTCTCCACAGCAGGACAGTTGTCTATGTCACGTTCTCTCCACTCCGGTGAGGATGGGGTTCTCCACAGCATGACAGTTGTCTATGTCACGTTCTCTCCACTCCGGTGAGGATGGGGTTCTCCACAGCAGGACAGTTGTCTATGTCACGTTCTCTCCACTCCGGTGAGGATGGGGTTCTCCACAGCATGACAGTTGTCTATGTCACGTTCTCTCCACTCCGGTGAGGATGGGGTTCTCCACAGCATGACAGTTGTCTATGTCACGTTCTCTCCACTCCGGTGAGGATGGGGTTCTCCACAGCATGACAGTTGTCTATGTCACGTTCTCTCCACTCCGGTGAGGATGGGGTTCTCCACAGCAGGACAGTTGTCTATGTCACGTTCTCTCCACTCCGGTGAGGATGGGGTTCTCCACAGCATGACAGTTGTCTATGTCACGTTCTCTCCACTCCGGTGAGGATGGGGTTCTCCACAGCATGACAGTTGTCTATGTCACGTTCTCTCCACTCCGGTGAGGATGGGGTTCTCCACAGCATGACAGTTGTCTATGTCGGTGAGGATGGGGTTCTCTCCACTCCGGTGAGGATGGGGTTCTCCACAGCAGGACAGTTGTCTATGTCACGTTCTCTCCACTCCGGTGAGGATGGGGTTCTCCACAGCAGGACAGTTGTCTATGTCACGTTCTCTCCACTCCGGTGAGGATGGGGTTCTCCACAGCAGGACAGTTGTCTATGTCACGTTCTCTCCACTCCGGTGAGGATGGGGTTCTCCACAGCAGGACAGTTGTCTATGTCACGTTCTCTCCACTCCGGTGAGGATGGGGTTCTCCACAGCAGGACAGTTGTCTATGTCACGTTCTCTCCACTCCGGTGAGGATGGGGTTCTCCACAGCAGGACAGTTGTCTATGTCACGTTCTCTCCACTCCGGTGAGGATGGGGTTCTCCACAGCATGACAGTTGTCTATGTCACGTTCTCTCCACTCCGGTGAGGATGGGGTTCTCCACAGCAGGACAGTTGTCTATGTCACGTTCTCTCCACTCCGGTGAGGATGGGGTTCTCCACAGCATGACAGTTGTCTATGTCACGTTCTCTCCACTCCGGTGAGGATGGGGTTCTCCACAGCAGGACAGTTGTCTATGTCACGTTCTCTCCACTCCGGTGAGGATGGGGTTCTCCACAGCAGGACAGTTGTCTATGTCACGTTCTCTCCACTCCGGTGAGGATGGGGTTCTCCACAGCAGGACAGTTGTCTATGTCACGTTCTCTCCACTCCGGTGAGGATGGGGTTCTCCACAGCATGACAGTTGTCTATGTCACGTTCTCTCCACTCCGGTGAGGATGGGGTTCTCCACAGCAGGACAGTTGTCTATGTCACGTTCTCTCCACTCCGGTGAGGATGGGGTTCTCCACAGCAGGACAGTTGTCTATGTCACGTTCTCTCCACTCCGGTGAGGATGGGGTTCTCCACAGCATGACAGTTGTCTATGTCAGGACAGTTGTCTATGTTCTCTCCACTCCGGTGAGGATGGGGTTCTCCACAGCAGGACAGTTGTCTATGTCACGTTCTCTCCACTCCGGTGAGGATGGGGTTCTCCACAGCAGGACAGTTGTCTATGTCACGTTCTCTCCACTCCGGTGAGGATGGGGTTCTCCACAGCATGACAGTTGTCTATGTCACGTTCTCTCCACTCCGGTGAGGATGGGGTTCTCCACAGCAGGACAGTTGTCTATGTCACGTTCTCTCCACTCCGGTGAGGATGGGGTTCTCCACAGCAGGACAGTTGTCTATGTCACGTTCTCTCCACTCCGGTGAGGATGGGGTTCTCCACAGCAGGACAGTTGTCTATGTCACGTTCTCTCCACTCCGGTGAGGATGGGGTTCTCCACAGCAGGACAGTTGTCTATGTCACGTTCTCTCCACTCCGGTGAGGATGGGGTTCTCCACAGCAGGACAGTTGTCTATGTCACGTTCTCTCCACTCCGGTGAGGGATCCACAGCATGACAGGGTTCTCCACTCCGGTGAGGAGCAGGACAGTTGTCTATGTCACGTTCTCTCCACTCCGGTGAGGATGGGGTTCTCCACAGCATGACAGTTGTCTATGTCACGTTCTCTCCACTCCGGTGAGGATGGGGTTCTCCACAGCATGACAGTTGTCTATGTCACGTTCTCTCCACTCCGGTGAGGATGGGGTTCTCCACAGCAGGACAGTTGTCTATGTCACGTTCTCTCCACTCCGGTGAGGATGGGGTTCTCCACAGCAGGACAGTTGTCTATGTCACGTTCTCTCCACTCCGGTGAGGATGGGGTTCTCCACAGCAGGACAGTTGTCTATGTCACGTTCTCTCCACTCCGGTGAGGATGGGGTTCTCCACAGACAGGACAGTTGTCTATGTCACGTTCTCTCCACTCCGGTGAGGATGGGGTTCTCCACAGCATGACAGTTGTCTATGTCACGTTCTCTCCACTCCGGTGAGGATGGGGTTCTCCACAGCAGGACAGTTGTCTATGTCACGTTCTCTCCACTCCGGTGAGGATGGGGTTCTCCACAGCATGACAGTTGTCTATGTCACGTTCTCTCCACTCCGGTGAGGATGGGGTTCTCCACAGCAGGACAGTTGTCTATGTCACGTTCTCTCCACTCCGGTGAGGATGGGGTTCTCCACAGCATGACAGTTGTCTATGTCACGTTCTCTCCACTCCGGTGAGGATGGGGTTCTCCACAGCATGACAGTTGTCTATGTCACGTTCTCTCCACTCCGGTGAGGATGGGGTTCTCCACAGCATGACAGTTGTCTATGTCACGTTCTCTCCACTCCGGTGAGGATGGGGTTCTCCACAGCAGGACAGTTGTCTATGTCACGTTCTCTCCACTCCGGTGAGGATGGGGTTCTCCACAGCAGGACAGTTGTCTATGTCTATGTCACGTTCTCTCCACTCCGGTGAGGATGGGGTTCTCCACAGCAGGACAGTTGTCTATGTCACGTTCTCTCCACTCCGGTGAGGATGGGGTTCTCCACAGCATGACAGTTGTCTATGTCACGTTCTCTCCACTCCGGTGAGGATGGGGTTCTCCACAGCAGGACAGTTGTCTATGTCACGTTCTCTCCACTCCGGTGAGGATGGGGTTCTCCACAGCAGGACAGTTGTCTATGTCACGTTCTCTCCACTCCGGTGAGGATGGGGTTCTCCACAGCATGACAGTTGTCTATGTCACGTTCTCTCCACTCCGGTGAGGATGGGGTTCTCCACAGCAGGACAGTTGTCTATGTCACGTTCTCTCCACTCCGGTGAGGATGGGGTTCTCCACAGCAGGACAGTTGTCTATGTCACGTTCTCTCCACTCCGGTGAGGATGGGGTTCTCCACAGCAGGACAGTTGTCTATGTCACGTTCTCTCCACTCCGGTGAGGATGGGGTTCTCCACAGCAGGACAGTTGTCTATGTCACGTTCTCTCCACTCCGGTGAGGATGGGGTTCTCCACAGCATGACAGTTGTCTATGTCACGTTCTCTCCACTCCGGTGAGGATGGGGTTCTCCACAGCAGGACAGTTGTCTATGTCACGTTCTCTCCACTCCGGTGAGGATGGGGTTCTCCACAGCATGACAGTTGTCTATGTCACGTTCTCTCCACTCCGGTGAGGATGGGGTTCTCCACAGCAGGACAGTTGTCTATGTCACGTTCTCTCCACTCCGGTGAGGATGGGGTTCTCCACAGCAGGACAGTTGTCTATGTCACGTTCTCTCCACTCCGGTGAGGATGGGGTTCTCCACAGCATGACAGTTGTCTATGTCACGTTCTCTCCACTCCGGTGAGGATGGGGTTCTCCACAGCATGACAGTTGTCTATGTCACGTTCTCTCCACTCCGGTGAGGATGGGGTTCTCCACAGCATGACAGTTGTCTATGTCACGTTCTCTCCACTCCGGTGAGGATGGGGTTCTCCACGGTGAGGATGGGGTTCTCCACAGGACAGTTGTCTGAGGATGTCACGTTCTCTCCACTCCGGTGAGGATGGGGTTCTCCACAGCATGACAGTTGTCTATGTCACGTTCTCTCCACTCCGGTGAGGATGGGGTTCTCCACAGCAGGACAGTTGTCTATGTCACGTTCTCTCCACTCCGGTGAGGATGGGGTTCTCCACAGCAGGACAGTTGTCTATGTCACGTTCTCTCCACTCCGGTGAGGATGGGGTTCTCCACAGCAGGACAGTTGTCTATGTCACGTTCTCTCCACTCCGGTGAGGATGGGGTTCTCCACAGCAGGACAGTTGTCTATGTCACGTTCTCTCCACTCCGGTGAGGATGGGGTTCTCCACAGCATGACAGTTGTCTATGTCACGTTCTCTCCACTCCGGTGAGGATGGGGTTCTCCACAGCAGGACAGTTGTCTATGTCACGTTCTCTCCACTCCGGTGAGGATGGGGTTCTCCACAGCAGGACAGTTGTCTATGTCACGTTCTCTCCACTCCGGTGAGGATGGGGTTCTCCACAGCATGACAGTTGTCTATGTCACGTTCTCTCCACTCCGGTGAGGATGGGGTTCTCCACAGCAGGACAGTTGTCTATGTCACGTTCTCTCCACTCCGGTGAGGATGGGGTTCTCCACAGCAGGACAGTTGTCTATGTCACGTTCTCTCCACTCCGGTGAGGATGGGGTTCTCCACAGCATGACAGTTGTCTATGTCACGTTCTCTCCACTCCGGTGAGGATGGGGTTCTCCACAGCAGGACAGTTGTCTATGTCACGTTCTCTCCACTCCGGTGAGGATGGGGTTCTCCACAGCATGACAGTTGTCTATGTCACGTTCTCTCCACTCCGGTGAGGATGGGGTTCTCCACAGCAGGACAGTTGTCTATGTCACGTTCTCTCCACTCCGGTGAGGATGGGGTTCTCCACAGCAGGACAGTTGTCTATGTCACGTTCTCTCCACTCCGGTGAGGATGGGGTTCTCCACAGCAGGACAGTTGTCTATGTCACGTTCTCTCCACTCCGGTGAGGATGGGGTTCTCCACAGCATGACAGTTGTCTATGTCACGTTCTCTCCACTCCGGTGAGGATGGGGTTCTCCACAGCATGACAGTTGTCTATGTCACGTTCTCTCCACTCCGGTGAGGATGGGGTTCTCCACAGCAGGACAGTTGTCTATGTCACGTTCTCTCCACTCCGGTGAGGATGGGGTTCTCCACAGCATGACAGTTGTCTATGTCACGTTCTCTCCACTCCGGTGAGGATGGGGTTCTCCACAGCAGGACAGTTGTCTATGTCACGTTCTCTCCACTCCGGTGAGGATGGGGTTCTCCACAGCATGACAGTTGTCTATGTCACGTTCTCTCCACTCCGGTGAGGATGGGGTTCTCCACAGGACAGTTGTGACATGGGGTTCTGTCTATGTCACGTTCTCTCCACTCCGGTGAGGATGGGGTTCTCCACAGCAGGACAGTTGTCTATGTCACGTTCTCTCCACTCCGGTGAGGATGGGGTTCTCCACAGCATGACAGTTGTCTATGTCACGTTCTCTCCACTCCGGTGAGGATGGGGTTCTCCACAGCAGGACAGTTGTCTATGTCACGTTCTCTCCACTCCGGTGAGGATGGGGTTCTCCACAGCAGGACAGTTGTCTATGTCACGTTCTCTCCACTCCGGTGAGGATGGGGTTCTCCACAGCAGGACAGTTGTCTATGTCACGTTCTCTCCACTCCGGTGAGGATGGGGTTCTCCACAGCATGACAGTTGTCTATGTCACGTTCTCTCCACTCCGGTGAGGATGGGGTTCTCCACAGCATGACAGTTGTCTATGTCACGTTCTCTCCACTCCGGTGAGGATGGGGTTCTCCACAGCAGGACAGTTGTCTATGTCACGTTCTCTCCACTCCGGTGAGGATGGGGTTCTCCACAGCATGACAGTTGTCTATGTCACGTTCTCTCCACTCCGGTGAGGATGGGTTCTCCACAGCAGGACAGTTGTCTATGTCACGTT
>NC_088401.1:15067997-15112460 GCF_034236695.1 Oncorhynchus nerka | reverse complement strand
ATGAACTCAGCATTATGAACTCAGCATTATGAACTCAGCATTATGAACTCAGCATTATGAACTATGAACTCAGCATTATGAACTAGGAACTCAGCATTATGAACTATGAACTCAGCATTATGAACTACGAACTCAGTATTATGAACTCAGCATTATGAACTCAGAATTATGAACTCAGCATTATGAACTATGAACTCAGCATTATGAACTCAGCATTATGATCTCAGCATTATGAACTCAGCATTATGAACTCAGCATTATGAACTCAGCATGATGAACTATGTACTCAGCATGATGAACTATGTACTCAGCATGATGAACTATGTACTCAGCATGATGAACTATGTACTCAGCATGATGAACTATGTACTCATCCTGTAGAACTATGTACTCATACTGTAGAACTATGTACTCATCCTGTAGAACTATGTACTCAGCATGATGAACTATGTACTCAGCATGATGAACTATGTACTCAGCCTGATGAACTATGTACTCATACTGTAGAACTATGTACTCATCCTGTAGAACTATGTACTCAGCATGATGAACTATGTACTCAGCATGATGAACTATGTACTCAGCATGATGAACTATGTACTCATCCTGTAGAACTATGTACTCATCCTGTAGAACTATGTACTCAGCATGATGAACTATGTACTCAGCATGATGAACTATGTACTCAGCATGATGAACTATGTACTCAGCCTGATGAACTATGTACTCATACTGTAGAACTATGTACTCATCCTGTAGAACTATGTACTCAGCATGATGAACTATGAACTCAGCATGATGAACTATGTACTCAGCATGATGAACTATGTACTCAGCATGATGAACTATGTACTCAGCATGATGAACTATGTACTCATCCTGTAGAACTATGTACTCATACTGTAGAACTATGTACTCATCCTGTAGAACTATGTACTCAGCATGATGAACTATGTACTCAGCATGATGAACTATGTACTCAGCCTGATGAACTATGTACTCATACTGTATAACTATGTACTCATCCTGTAGAACTATGTACTCAGCATGATGAACTATGTACTCAGCATGATGAACTATGTACTCAGCATGATGAACTATGTACTCAGCATGATGAACTATGTACTCAGCATGATGAACTATGTACTCAGCATGATGAACTATGTACTCAGCATGATGAACTATGAACTCAGCATGATGAACTATGTACTCATCCTGTAGAACTATGTACTGAGCATGATGAACTATGTACTCAGCATGATGAACTACGAACTCAGCATTATGAACTCAGGATTATGAACTTAGCATTATGAACTCAGCATTATGAACTCAGCATTATGAACTCAGCATTATGAACTCAGCATTATGAACTCAGCATGATGAACTCAGCATTATGAACTCAGCATGATGAACTATGAACTCAGCATTATGAGCTCAGCATGATGAACTCAGCATTATGAACTCAGCATGATGAACTATGAACTCAGCATTATGAACTCAGCATTATGAACTATGAACTCAACATTATGAACTCAGCACTATGAACTCAGCATTATGAACTCGGAACTCAGCATTGTGAACTATGAACTCAGCATTATGAACTATGAACTCAGCATTATGAACTACAAACTCAGTATTATGAACTCAGCATTATGAACTCAGAATTATGAACTCAGCATTATGAACTCAGCATTATGAACTATGAACTCAGCATTATGAACTCAGCATTATGAACTCAGCATTATGAACTATGAACTCAGCATTATGAACTCAGCATTATGAACTATGAACACAGCATTATGAACTTAGCATTATGAACTCACCATTATGAACTCAGCATTATGAACTCAGCATTATGAACTCAGCATTATGAACTCAGCATTATGAACTTTGAACTCAGCATTTTGAACTTAGCATTATGAACTCAGCATGATGAACTCAGCATTATGAACTCAGCATTATGAACTCAGCATTATGAACTTTGAACTCAGCATTATGAACTCAGCATTATGAACTATGAACTCAGCATTATAAACTACGAACTCAGCATTATGAACTCAGCATTATGAACTATGAACTCAGCATTATGAACTATGAACTCAGCATGATGAACTATGTACTCAGCCTGATGAACTATGTACTCATACTGTATAACTATGTACTCATCCTGTAGAACTATGTATTCAGCATGATGAACTATGTACTCAGCATGATGAACTATGTACTCAGCATGATGAACTATGTACTCAGCATGATGAACTATGTACTCAGCATGATGAACTATGTACTCAGCATGATGAACTATGAACTCAGCATGATGAACTATGTGCTCATCCTGTAGAACTATGTACTGAGCATGATGAACTATGTACTCAGCATGATGAACTACGAACTCAGCATTATGAACTCAGGATTATGAACTTAGCATTATGAACTCAGCATTATGAACTCAGCATTATGAACTCAGCATTATGAACTCAGCATTATGAACTCAGCATGATGAACTCAGCATTATGAACTCAGCATGATGAACTATGAACTCAGCATTATGAGCTCAGCATGATGAACTCAGCATTATGAACTCAGCATGATGAACTATGAACTCAGCATTATGAACTCAGCATTATGAACTATGAACTCAACATTATGAACTCAGCACTATGAACTCAGCATTATGAACTCGGAACTCAGCATTGTGAACTATGAACTCAGCATTATGAACTATGAACTCAGCATTATGAACTACAAACTCAGTATTATGAACTCAGCATTATGAACTCAGAATTATGAACTCAGCATTATGAACTCAGCATTATGAACTATGAACTCAGCATTATGAACTCAGCATTATGAACTCAGCATTATGAACTATGAACTCAGCATTATGAACTATGAACTCAGCATTATGAACTTAGCATTATGAACTCAGCATTATGAACTCAGCATTATGAACTCAGCATTATGAACTCAGCATGATGAACTATGTACTCAGCATGATGAACTATGATGACTCAGCATGATGAACTATGAACTCAGCATGATGAACTATGTACTCACTCATGTACTCATCCTATAAACTATGTACTCATACTGTAGAACTATGTACTCAGCTCAGCATGTATGAACTATGAACTCAGCATGTATGAAACTGTACTCATCCTGTAGAACTATGTACAGCATGATGAACTATGTACTCAGCATGATGAACTATGTACTCAGCATGATGAACTATGTACTCAGCATGATGAACTATGAACTCAGCATGATGAACTCAGCATGATGAACTAGTGAACTCAGCATTATGAACTATGAACTCAGCATTATGAACTCAGCATTATGAACTCAGCATTATGAACTATGAACTCAGCATTATGAACTAGCATTATGAACTCAGCATTATGAACTCAGCATTATGAACTATGAACTCAGCATTATGAACTATGAACTCAGCATTATGAACTCAGCATTATGAACTATGAACTCAGCATTATGAACTATGAACTCAGCATGATGAACTATGAACTCAGCATTATGAACTGTATAACTATGTACTCAGCATTATGAACTCAGCATGATGAACTCAGCATGATGAACTATGTACTCAGCATTATGAAGCATGATGAACTATGTACTCAGCATGATGAACTATGTAACAGCATTATGAACTCTCAGCATTATGAACTATGTACTCATTATGAGAACTATGTACTCAGCATGTAGAACTATGAACTCAGCATGATGAACTATGTACTCAGCATGATGAACTATGTACTCAGCATGATGAACTATGTACTCATACTGTAGAACTATGTACTCATCCTGTAGAACTCAGCATGATGAACTAACTCAGCATGATGAACTATGTACTCAGCATGATGAACTATGTACTCAGCATGATGAACTATGTAACTCAGCATTATGTACTCAGATGAACTATGTACTCATACTGTAGAACTATGTACTCATCCTGTAGAACTATGTACTCAGCATGAACTATGAACTCAGCATGATGACTCAGCATGATGAACTATGTACTCAGCATGATGAACTATGTACTCAGCATGATGAACTATGTACTCATCCTGTAGAACTATGTACTCATACTGTAGAACTATGTACTCATCCTGTAGAACTATGTACTCAGCATGATGAACTATGTACTCAGCATGATGAACTATGTACTCAGCCTGATGAACTATGTACTCATACTGTAGAACTATGTACTCATCCTGTAGAACTATGTACTCAGCATGATGAACTATGTACTCAGCATGATGAACTATGTACTCAGCATGATGAACTATGTACTCAGCATGATGAACTATGTACTCAGCATGATGAACTATGTACTCAGCATGATGAACTATGTACTCAGCATGATGAACTATGTACTCAGCATGATGAACTATGTACTCATCCTGTAGAACTATGTACTCAGCATGATGAACTATGTACTCAGCATGATGAACTATGTAACTCAGCATTATGAACTCAGGATTATGAACTTAGCATTATGAACTTAGCATTATGAACTCAGCATTATGAACTCAGCATTATGAACTCATGTGAACTCAGCATGATGAACTCAGCATTATGAACTCAGCATGATGAACTATGAACTCAGCATTATGAAGCATGATGAACTCAGCATTATGAACTCAGCATTGAACTATGAACTCAGCATTATGAACTCAGCATTATGAACTATGAACTCAACATTATGAACTCAGCACTATGAACTCAGCATTATGAACTATGAACTCAGCATTGTGAACTATGAACTCAGCATTATGAACTATGGACTCAGCATTATGAACTACAAACTCAGTATTATGAACTCAGCATTATGAACTCAGAATTATGAACTCAGCATTATGAACTCAGCATTATGAACTATGAACTCAGCATTATGAACTATGAACTCAGCATTATAAACTACGAACTCAGCATTATAAACTATAAACTCAGCATTATGTACTCAGCATTATGAGCTCAGCATTATAAAATATGAACTCAGCATTATGAACTATAAACTCAGCATTATGAACTATAAACTCAACATTATAAACTCAGGTTTATGAACTCAGCATTATAAACTACGAACTCAGCATTATAAACTATGAACTCAACATTATGAACTCAGCATTATGAACTATGAACTCAGCATTATGAACTTAGTATTATGAACTCAGCATTATGAACTATGAACTCAGCATTATGAACTCAGTATTATGAACTCAGCATTATGAACTCAGCATTATGAACTCAGCATTATGAACTCAGCATTATGAACTATGAACTCAGCATTATGAACTATGAACTCAGCATTATGAACTCAGCATTATGAACTATGAACTCAGCATTATGAACTCAGCATTATGAACTCAGCATTATGAACTCAGCATTATGAACTATGAACTCAGCATTATGAACTAGGAACTCAGCATTATGAACTAGGAACTCAGCATTTTGAACTATGAACTCAGCATTATGAACTACGAACTCAGTATTATGAACTCAGCATTATGAACTCAGCATTATGAACTCAGCATTATGAACTCAGCATGATGAACTATGTACTCAGCATGATGAACTATGTACTCAGCATGATGAACTATGTACTCAGCATGATGAACTATGTACTCAGCATGATGAACTATGTACTCATCCTGTAGAACTATGTACTCATACTGTAGAACTATGTACTCATCCTGTAGAACTATGTACTCAGCATGATGAACTATGTACTCAGCATGATGAACTATGTACTCAGCCTGATGAACTATGTACTCATACTGTAGAACTATGTACTCATCCTGTAGAACTATGTACTCAGCATGATGAACTATGTACTCAGCATGATGAACTATGTACTCAGCATGATGAACTATGTACTGAGCATGATGAACTATGTACTCATCCTGTAGAACTATGTACTCATCCTGTAGAACTATGTACTCAGCATGATGAACTATGTACTCAGCATGATGAACTATGTACTCAGCATGATGAACTATGTACTCATACTGTAGAACTATGTACTCATACTGTAGAACTATGTACTCATCCTGTAGAACTATGTACTCAGCATGATGAACTATGAACTCAGCATGATGAACTATGTACTCAGCATGATGAACTATGTACTCAGCATGATGAACTATGTACTCAGCATGATGAACTATGTACTCATCCTGTAGAACTATGTACTCATACTGTAGAACTATGTACTCATCCTGTAGAACTATGTACTCAGCATGATGAACTATGTACTCAGCATGATGAACTATGTACTCAGCCTGATGAACTATGTACTCATACTGTAGAACTATGTACTCATCCTGTAGAACTATGTACTCAGCATGATGAACTATGTACTCAGCATGATGAACTATGTACTCAGCATGATGAACTATGTACTCAGCATGATGAACTATGTACTCAGCATGATGAACTATGTACTCAGCATGATGAACTATGAACTCAGCATGATGAACTATGTACTCATCCTGTAGAACTATGTACTGAGCATGATGAACTATGTACTCAGCATGATGAACTACGAACTCAGCATTATGAACTCAGGATTATGAACTTAGCATTATGAACTTAGCATTATGAACTCAGCATTATGAACTCAGTTCGCATTATGAACTCAGCATTATGAACTCAGCATGATGAACTCAGCATTATGAACTCAGCATGATGAACTATGAACTCAGCATTATGAGCTCAGCATGATGAACTCAGCATTATGAACTCAGCATGATGAACTATGAACTCAGCATTATGAACTCAGCATTATGAACTATGAACTCAACATTATGAACTCAGCACTATGAACTCAGCATTATGAACTAGGAACTCAGCATTGTGAACTATGAACTCAGCATTATGAACTATGGACTCAGCATTATGAACTACAAACTCAGTATTATGAACTCAGCATTATGAACTCAGAATTATGAACTCAGCATTATGAACTCAGCATTATGAACTATGAACTCAGCATTATGAACTCAGCATTATGAACTCAGCATTATGAACTATGAACTCAGCATTATGAACTCAGCATTATGAACTATGAACTCAGCATTATGAACTTAGCATTATGAACTCAGCATTATGAACTCAGCATTATGAACTCAGCATTATAAACTCAGCATGATGAACTATGTACTCAGCATGATGAACTATGTACTCAGCATGATGAACTATGTATTCAGCATGATGAACTATGAACTCAGCATGATGAACTATGTACTCATACTGTAGAACTATGTACTCATCCTGTAGAACTATGTACTCAGCCTGATGAACTATGTACTCATACTGTAGAACTATGTACTCAGCCTGATGAACTATGTACTCATCCTGAGGAACTATGTAATCAGTATGATAAACTATGTACTCAGCATGATGAACTATGTACTCATCCTGTAGAACTATGTACTCAGCATGATGAACTATGTACTCAGCATGATGAACTATGTACTCAGCATGATGAACTATGTACTCAGCATGATGAACTATGAACTCAGCATGATGAACTATGTACTCAGCATGATGAACTACGAACTCAGCATTATGAACTATGAACTCAGCATTATGAACTCAGCATTATGAACTATGAACTCAGCATTATGAACTTAGCATTATGAACTCAGCATGATGAACTCAGCATTATGAACTCAGCATTATGAACTCAGCATTATGAACTATGAACTCAGCATTATGAACTCAGCATTATGAACTATGAACTCAGCATTATGAACTATGAACTCAGCATTATGAACTATGAACTCAACATTATGAACTCAGCATTATGAACTCAGCATTATGAACTATGAACTCAGCATTATGAACTATGAACTCAGCATTATAAACTACGAACTCAGCATTATAAACTATGAACTCAACATTATGAACTCAGCACTATGAACTCAGCATTATGAACTATGAACTCAGCATTATGAACTATGAACTCAGCATTATGAACTATAAACTCAGCATTATGAACTATGAACTCAACATTATAAACTCAGGTTTATGAACTCAGCATTATAAACTACGAACTCAGCATTATAAACTATGAACTCAACATTATGAACTCAGCATTATGAACTCAGCATGATGAACTATGAACTCAGCATTATGAGCTCAGCATGATGAACTCAGCATTATGAACTATGAACTCAGCATTATGAACTCAGCATTATGAACTATGAACTCAACATTATGAACTCAGCACTATGAACTCAGCATTATGAACTCAGCATTATGAACTATGAACTCAGCATTATGAACTAGGAACTCAGCATTGTGAACTATGAACTCAGCATTATGAACTATGAACTCAGCATTATGAACTACGAACTCAGCATTATGAACTACGAACTCAGCATTATGAACTATGTACTCAGCATGATGAACTCAGCATTATGAACTCAGCATGATGAACTATGTACTCAGCATGATGAACTATGTACTCAGCATGATGAACTATGTACTCAGCATGATAAACTATGTACTCAGCATGATGAACTATGTACTCATCCTGTAGAACTATGTACTCAGCATGATGAACTATGTACTCAGCAACTCAGCATGATGAACTATGTACTCAGCATGATGAACTATGTACTCAGCATGATGAACTATGTACTCAGCATGATGAACTATGAACTCAGCATGATGAACTATGTACTCATCCTGTAGAACTATGTACTGAGCATGATGAACTATGTACTCAGCATTATGAACTCAGCATTATGAACTCAGCATTATGAACTTAGCATTATGAACTTAGCATTATGAACTCAGCATTATGAACTCAGCATTATGAACTTAGCATTATGAACTTAGCATTATGAACTCAGCATTATGAACTTAGCATTATGAACTCAGCATGATGAACTATGAACTCAGCATTATGAACTAGGAACTCAGCATTGTGAACTATGAACTCAGCATTATGAACTATGAACTCAGCATTATGAACTACGAACTCAGCATTATGAACTACGAACTCAGCATTATGAACTATGTACTCAGCATGATGAACTCAGCATTATGAACTCAGCATGATGAACTATGTACTCAGCATGATGAACTATGTACTCAGCATGATGAACTATGTACTCAGCATGATAAACTATGTACTCAGCATGATGAACTATGTACTCATCCTGTAGAACTATGTACTCAGCATGATGAACTATGTACTCAGCAACTCAGCATGATGAACTATGTACTCAGCATGATGAACTATGTACTCAGCATGATGAACTATGTACTCAGCATGATGAACTATGAACTCAGCATGATGAACTATGTACTCATCCTGTAGAACTATGTACTGAGCATGATGAACTATGTACTCAGCATTATGAACTCAGCATTATGAACTCAGCATTATGAACTTAGCATTATGAACTTAGCATTATGAACTCAGCATAATGAACTCAGCATTATGAACTTAGCATTATGAACTTAGCATTATGAACTCAGCATTATGAACTTAGCATTATGAACTCAGCATGATGAACTATGAACTCAGCATTATGAACTACGAACTCAGCATGATGAACTCAGCATTATGAACTCAGCATTATGAACTCAGCATTATGAACTTAGCATTATGAACTCAGCATTATGAACTATGAACTCAGCATTATGAACTATGAACTCAGCATTATGAACTACGAACTCAGCATTATGAACTCAGCATTATGAACTTAGCATTATGAACTCAGCATGATGAACTACGAACTCAGCATGATGAACTCAGCATGATGAACTATGAACTCAGCATTATGAACTATGAACTCAGCATGATGAACTCAGCATTATGAACTCAGCATTATGAACTATGAACTCAGCATTATGTACTCAGCATTATGAACTATGAACTCAGCATTATGAACTCAGCATTATGAACTATGAACTCAGCATTATGTACTCAGCATTATAAACTACATTATGAACTCAGCATTATAAACTATGAACTCAACATTATGAACTCAGCATTATGAACTCAGCATTATGAACTCAGCATTATGAACTATGAACTCAGCATTATGAACTATGAACTCAGCATTATGAACTATGAACTCAGCATTATGAACTATGAACTCAACATTATGAACTCAGCATTATGAACTCAGCATTATGAACTATGAACTCAGCATTATGAACAATGAACTCAGCATTATAAACTACTTAACTCAGCATTATAAACTATGAACTCAACATTATGAACTCAGCACTATGAACTCAGCATTATGAACTATGAACTCAGCATTATGAACTATGAACTCAGCATTATGAACTATAAACTCAGCATTATGAACTATGAACTCAACATTATAAACTCAGGTTTATGAACTCAGCATTATAAACTATGAACTCAGCATTATAAACTATGAACTCAACATTATGAACTCAGCATTATGAACTCAGCATGATGAACTATGAACTCAGCATTATGAGCTCAGCATGATGAACTCAGCATTATGAACTATGAACTCAGCATTATGAACTCAGCATTATGAACTATGAACTCAACATTATGAACTCAGCACTATGAACTCAGCATTATGAACTCAGCATTATGAACTATGAACTCAGCATTATGAACTAGGAACTCAGCATTGTGAACTATGAACTCAGCATTATGAACTATGAACTCAGCATTATGAACTACATTATGAACTCAGCATTATGAACTACAACTCAGCATTATGAACTATGTACTCAGCATGATGAACTCAGCATTATGAACTCAGCATGATGAACTATGTACTCAGCATGATGAACTATGTACTCAGCATGATGAACTATGTACTCAGCATGATAAACTATGTACTCAGCATGATGAACTATGTACTCATCCTGTAGAACTATGTACTCAGCATGATGAACTATGTACTCAGCAACTCAGCATGATGAACTATGTACTCAGCATGATGAACTATGTACTCAGCATGATGAACTATGTACTCAGCATGATGAACTATGAACTCAGCATGATGAACTATGTACTCATCCTGTAGAACTATGTACTGAGCATGATGAACTATGTACTCAGCATTATGAACTCAGCATTATGAACTCAGCATTATGAACTTAGCATTATGAACTTAGCATTATGAACTCAGCATTATGAACTCAGCATTATGAACTTAGCATTATGAACTTAGCATTATGAACTCAGCATTATGAACTTAGCATTATGAACTCAGCATGATGAACTATGAACTCAGCATTATGAACTAGGAACTCAGCATTGTGAACTATGAACTCAGCATTATGAACTATGAACTCAGCATTATGAACTATGAACTCAGCATTATGAACTACGAACTCAGCATTATGAACTATGTACTCAGCATGATGAACTCAGCATTATGAACTCAGCATGATGAACTATGTACTCAGCATGATGAACTATGTACTCAGCATGATGAACTATGTACTCAGCATGATAAACTATGTACTCAGCATGATGAACTATGTACTCATCCTGTAGAACTATGTACTCAGCATGATGAACTATGTAACTCAGCAACTCAGCATGATGAACTATGTACTCAGCATGATGAACTATGTACTCAGCATGATGAACTATGTACTCAGCATGATGAACTATGAACTCAGCATGATGAACTATGTACTCATCCTGTAGAACTATGTACTGAGCATGATGAACTATGTACTCAGCATTATGAACTCAGCATTATGAACTCAGCATTATGAACTTAGCATTATGAACTTAGCATTATGAACTCAGCATTATGAACTTAGCATTATGAACTTAGCATTATGAACTTAGCATTATGAACTCAGCATTATGAACTTAGCATTATGAACTCAGCATGATGAACTATGAACTCAGCATTATGAACTACGAACTCAGCATGATGAACTACGAACTCAGCATTATGAACTCAGCATTATGAACTCAGCATTATGAACTCAGCATTATGAACTTAGCATTGTGAACTCAGCATTATGAACTATGAACTCAGCATTATGAACTATGAACTCAGCATTATGAACTATGAACACAGCATTATGAACTACGAACTCAGCATTATGAACTCAGCATTATGAACTTAGCATTATGAACTCAGCATGATGAACTACGAACTCAGCATGATGAACTCAGCATGATGAACTATGAACTCAGCATTATGAACTATGAACTCAGCATGATGAACTCAGCATTATGAACTCAGCATTATGAACTATGAACTCAGCATTATGTACTCAGCATTATGAACTATGAACTCAGCATTATGAACTCAGCATTATGAACTATGAACTCAGCATTATGTACTCAGCATTATAAACTACGAACTCAGCATTATAAACTATGAACTCAACATTATGAACTCAGCATTATGAACTCAGCATTATGAACTCAGCATTATGAACTATGAACTCAGCATTATGAACTATGAACTCAGCATTATGAACTATGAACTCAGCATTATGAACTATGAACTCAACATTATGAACTCAGCATTATGAACTCAGCATTATGAACTATGAACTCAGCATTATGAACTATGAACTCAGCATTATAAACTACGAACTCAGCATTACAAACTATGAACTCAACATTATGAACTCAGCACTATGAACTCAGCATTATGAACTATGAACTCAGCATTATGAACTATGAACTCAGCATTATGAACTATAAACTCAGCATTATGAACTATGAACTCAACATTATAAACTCAGGTTTATGAACTCAGCATTATAAACTACGAACTCAGCATTATAAACTATGAACTCAACATTATGAACTCAGCATTATGAACTCAGCATGATGAACTATGAACTCAGCATTATGAGCTCAGCATGATGAACTCAGCATTATGAACTATGAACTCAGCATTATGAACTCAGCATTATGAACTATGAACTCAACATTATGAACTCAGCACTATGAACTCAGCATTATGAACTCAGCATTATGAACTATGAACTCAGCATTATGAACTAGGAACTCAGCATTGTGAACTATGAACTCAGCATTATGAACTATGAACTCAGCATTATGAACTACGAACTCAGCATTATGAACTACGAACTCAGCATTATGAACTATGTACTCAGCATGATGAACTCAGCATTATGAACTCAGCATGATGAACTATGTACTCAGCATGATGAACTATGTACTCAGCATGATGAACTATGTACTCAGCATGATAAACTATGTACTCAGCATGATGAACTATGTACTCATCCTGTAGAACTATGTACTCAGCATGATGAACTATGTACTCAGCAACTCAGCATGATGAACTATGTACTCAGCATGATGAACTATGTACTCAGCATGATGAACTATGTACTCAGCATGATGAACTATGAACTCAGCATGATGAACTATGTACTCATCCTGTAGAACTATGTACTGAGCATGATGAACTATGTACTCAGCATTATGAACTCAGCATTATGAACTCAGCATTATGAACTTAGCATTATGAACTTAGCATTATGAACTCAGCATTATGAACTCAGCATTATGAACTTAGCATTATGAACTTAGCATTATGAACTCAGCATTATGAACTTAGCATTATGAACTCAGCATGATGAACTATGAACTCAGCATTATGAACTAGGAACTCAGCATTGTGAACTATGAACTCAGCATTATGAACTATGAACTCAGCATTATGAACTACGAACTCAGCATTATGAACTACGAACTCAGCATTATGAACTATGTACTCAGCATGATGAACTCAGCATTATGAACTCAGCATGATGAACTATGTACTCAGCATGATGAACTATGTACTCAGCATGATGAACTATGTACTCATCCTGTAGAACTATGTACTCAGCATGATGAACTATGTACTCAGCAACTCAGCATGATGAACTATGTACTCAGCATGATGAACTATGTACTCAGCATGATGAACTATGTACTCAGCATGATGAACTATGAACTCAGCATGATGAACTATGTACTCATCCTGTAGAACTATGTACTGAGCATGATGAACTATGTACTCAGCATTATGAACTCAGCATTATGAACTCAGCATTATGAACTTAGCATTATGAACTTAGCATTATGAACTCAGCATTATGAACTTAGCATTATGAACTTAGCATTATGAACTTAGCATTATGAACTCAGCATTATGAACTTAGCATTATGAACTCAGCATGATGAACTATGAACTCAGCATTATGAACTACGAACTCAGCATGATGAACTACGAACTCAGCATTATGAACTCAGCATTATGAACTCAGCATTATGAACTCAGCATTATGAACTTAGCATTATGAACTCAGCATTATGAACTATGAACTCAGCATTATGAACTATGAACTCAGCATTATGAACTATGAACTCAGCATTATGAACTACGAACTCAGCATTATGAACTCAGCATTATGAACTTAGCATTATGAACTCAGCATGATGAACTATGAACTCAGCATGATGAACTCAGCATTATGAACTATGAACTCAGCATTATGAACTATGAACTCAGCATGATGAACTCAGCATTATGAACTCAGCATTATGAACTATGAACTCAGCATTATGTACTCAGCATTATGAACTATGAACTCAGCATTATGAACTCAGCATTATGAACTATGAACCTAGCATTATGTACTCAGCATTATAAACTACGAACTCAGCATTATAAACTATGAACTCAACATTATGAACTCAGCATTATGAACTCAGCATTATGAACTCAGCATTATGAACTATGAACTCAGCATTATGAACTATGAACTCAGCATTATAAACAACGAACTCAGCATTATAAACTATGAACTCAACATTATGAACTCAGCACTATGAACTCAGCATTATGAACTCAGCATTATGAACTATGAACTCAGCATTATGAACTATGAACTCAACATTATAAACTTAGGTTTATGAACTCAGCATTATAAACTACGAACTCAGCATTATAAACTATGAACTCAACATTATGAACTCAGCATTATGAACTCAGCATTATAAACTATGAACTCAACATTATGAACTCAGCATTATGAACTATGAACTCAACATTATGAACTCAGCATTATGAACTCAGCATTATGAACTCAGCATTATGAACTCAGCATTATGAACTAGGAACTCAACATTATGAACTCAGCATTATGAACTATGAACTCAGCATTATGAACTCAGCATTATGAACTATGAACTCAGCATTATGAACTAGGAACTCAGCATTGTGAACTATGAACTCAGCATTATGAACTATGAACTCAGCATTATGAACTACGAACTCAGCATTATGAACTCAGCACTATGAACTCAGCATTATGAACTATGAACTCAGCATTATGAACTCAGCATTATGAACTCAGCATTATGAACTCAGCATTATGAACTATGAACTCAGCATTATGAACTCAGCATTATGAACTATGAACTCAGCATTATGTACTCAGCATTATAAACTACGAACTCAGCATTATAAACTATGAACTCAGCATTATGAACTCAGCACTATGAACTCAGCATTATGAACTATGAACTCAGCATTATGAACTATGAACTCAGCATTATGAACTCAGCATTATGAACTCAGCATTATGAACTCAGCATTATGAACTATGAACTCAGCATTATGAACTCAGCATTATGAACTATGAACTCAGCATTATGTACTCAGCATTATAAACTACGAACTCAGCATTATAAACTATGAACTCAACATTATGAACTCAGCATTATGAACTCAGCATTATGAACTCAGCATTATGAACTATGAACTCAGCATTATGAACTATGAACTCAGCATTATAAACTACGAACTCAGCATTATAAACTATGAACTCAACATTATGAACTCAGCACTATGAACTCAGCATTATGAACTCAGCATTATGAACTATGAACTCAGCATTATGAACTGTGAACTCAACATTATAAACTCAGGTTTATGAACTCAGCATTATAAACTACGAACTCAGCATTATAAACTATGAACTCAACATTATGAACTCAGCATTATGAACTCAGCATTATAAACTATGAACTCAACATTATGAACTCAGCATTATGAACTATGAACTCAACATTATGAACTCAGCATTATGAACTCAGCATTATGAACTCAGCATTATGAACTCAGCATTATGAACTAGGAACTCAACATTATGAACTCAGCATTATGAACTATGAACTCAGCATTATGAACTCAGCATTATGAACTATGAACTCAGCATTATGAACTAGAACTCAGCATTGTGAACTATGAACTCAGCATTATGAACTATGAACTCAGCATTATGAACTACGAACTCAGCATTATGAACTCAGCACTATGAACTCAGCATTATGAACTATGAACTCAGCATTATGAACTATGAACTCAGCATTATGAACTCAGCATTATGAACTCAGCATTATGAACTCAGCATTATGAACTATGAACTCAGCATTATGAACTCAGCATTATGAACTATGAACTCAGCATTATGTACTCAGCATTATAAACTACGAACTCAGCATTATAAACTATGAACTCAGCATTATGAACTCAGCACTATGAACTCAGCATTATGAACTATGAACTCAGCATTATGAACTATGAACTCAGCATTATGAACTCAGCATTATGAACTCAGCATTATGAACTCAGCATTATGAACTCAGCATTATGAACTATGAACTCAGCATTATGAACTCAGCATTATGAACTATGAACTCAGCATTATGTACTCAGCATTATAAACTACGAACTCAGCATTATAAACTATGAACTCAACATTATGAACTCAGCACTATGAACTCAGCATTATGAACTCAGCATTATGAACTCAGCATTATGAACTCAGCATTATGAACTCAGCATTATGAACTCAGCATTATGAACTATGAACTCAGCATTATGAACTATGAACTCAGCATTATAAACTATGAACTCAGCATTATGAACTCAGCACTATGAACTCAGCATTATGAACTATGAACTCAGCATTATGAACTATGAACTCAGCATTATGAACTCAGCATTATGAACTCAGCATTATGAACTCAGCATTATGAACTATGAACTCAGCATTATGAACTCAGCATTATGAACTATGAACTCAGCATTATGTACTCAGCATTATAAACTACGAACTCAGCATTATAAACTATGAACTCAACATTATGAACTCAGCATTATGAACTCAGCATTATGAACTCAGCATTATGAACTATGAACTCAGCATTATGAACTATGAACTCAGCATTATAAACTACGAACTCAGCATTATAAACTATGAACTCAACATTATGAACTCAGCACTATGAACTCAGCATTATGAACTCAGCATTATGAACTATGAACTCAGCATTATGAACTGTGAACTCAACATTATAAACTCAGGTTTATGAACTCAGCATTATAAACTACGAACTCAGCATTATAAACTATGAACTCAACATTATGAACTCAGCATTATGAACTCAGCATTATAAACTATGAACTCAACATTATGAACTCAGCATTATGAACTATGAACTCAACATTATGAACTCAGCATTATGAACTCAGCATTATGAACTCAGCATTATGAACTCAGCATTATGAACTAGGAACTCAACATTATGAACTCAGCATTATGAACTATGAACTCAGCATTATGAACTCAGCATTATGAACTATGAACTCAGCATTATGAACTAGGAACTCAGCATTGTGAACTATGAACTCAGCATTATGAACTATGAACTCAGCATTATGAACTACGAACTCAGCATTATGAACTCAGCACTATGAACTCAGCATTATGAACTATGAACTCAGCATTATGAACTATGAACTCAGCATTATGAACTCAGCATTATGAACTCAGCATTATGAACTCAGCATTATGAACTATGAACTCAGCATTATGAACTCAGCATTATGAACTATGAACTCAGCATTATGTACTCAGCATTATAAACTACGAACTCAGCATTATAAACTATGAACTCAGCATTATGAACTCAGCACTATGAACTCAGCATTATGAACTATGAACTCAGCATTATGAACTATGAACTCAGCATTATGAACTCAGCATTATGAACTCAGCATTATGAACTCAGCATTATGAACTCAGCATTATGAACTATGAACTCAGCATTATGAACTCAGCATTATGAACTATGAACTCAGCATTATGTACTCAGCATTATAAACTACGAACTCAGCATTATAAACTATGAACTCAACATTATGAACTCAGCACTATGAACTCAGCATTATGAACTCAGCATTATGAACTCAGCATTATGAACTCAGCATTATGAACTCAGCATTATGAACTCAGCATTATGAACTATGAACTCAGCATTATGAACTATGAACTCAGCATTATAAACTATGAACTCAACATTATAAACTCAGGTTTATGAACTCAGCACTATGAACTCAGCATTATGAACTATGAACTCAGCATTATGAACTATGAACTCAGCATTATGAACTATGAACTCAGCCTGATGAACTGTGAACTCAGCCTGATGAACTATGATCTCAGCCAGATGAACTGTGAACTCAGCATCATGAACTCAGCCTGATGAACTCAGCAGGAGCTGCATTCTGCTGTTATTCTCATGTTGAACACTGACACAGGACTACCCTAGCTCTATTGCCTGTATGTGTGTGTTTGTGTGCGTGTATTTTTTTTGCATGTGTATTATATGTATGCACAAGCATGAATGTGTGTATGTGTGTGTCTGTTCATATTGAGTGTGTGTGTGTGTGTGTGTGTGTGTGTGTGTGTGTGTGTGTGTGTGTGTGTGTGTGTGTGTGTGTGTGTGTGTGTGTTGTCTCGCTGGCGTGTCTGCTCATATGACGCTTGGCAGCTGGTATTGTGTGAGTGACTGGGGTCTTTTGATAGATACAGGCCAGGCTTTATATCCCAGCCAACTCAATATCTCAGTGTGGATATTCACAGATGTAATGGTTGGGTGTGGCTGATCAGAGATTCATCTTTATTCACAGAGACTTTTTCCAGACTGCTTCCCAAATGGCAACCTTTTCCAAACAAAGTGCAATAATTTGGACCAGCCTCATATGGCTCTGATTAAAAGGAGTGAATAGGGCACCATTGTAGATGCCCAGTCATCATTCATTCAGAAACCCTCACGGACAGGCCAGGGACACAAACATCTAAATGACTGAAACACCTTGTATTTGTAATGTTTGTAGAAATCATGTTGGACATACGCATATGACCACTGTGTGTGTATGTTTTGCATACGTCTGTGTGTGTGTGTGTGTGTGTGTGTTCTGGAGGTGCCACCCTGCCTCTCCTCAGGAGTGTTCCGCTCCATAAAACCGTTCAGGCATCTCCACAGACGCCACTCTGGGCTGAGGACCCTGGCCATCCATCTGTGGCGAGACACACCCAGGGTGCTAGTGAGTAACATATGTTCTCTCAGCAAGTGCTCAGCACACTTCGGATCAGTAATGGCGGTTACCAGTAACACACACACACACACACACGCGCACACAAACACCCCATGCTGGGGCTCGGACCCCAGTATCTAAGTGTTAAAGTGGAACCTTGAGAGACAACATTCACTAAAATGTGTCAGTAGGTTACCCTGCCAGGCAGGCAGGCAGGCGGTCTCTCTCTCTCTCTCACTCTCTCACTCTGTCTCTCTCTCATTCTCTTTCGCTCTATATCTCTCCCCCATCCTCCCTTCCCTTCCAGCTAGCATTACAGTCACCCAGGCCAGAGCTGATATGTGCTCTGTGTCAATACAACGTTGAAAGGTTAGAGGAAGTAGACTCAAACTGTTGACAGGCTACAGGAAGCAGACTCAAACTGTTGACAGGCTACAGGAAGCAGACTCAAACTTTTGACAGGCTACAGGAAGTAGACTCAAACTGTTGACAGGCTACAGGAAGCAGACTCAAACTGTTGACAGGCTACAGGAAGTAGACTCAAACTGTTGAAAGGCTACAGGAAGCAGACTCAAACTGTTGACAGTTTGAGACTCAAACCGTTGACTGGCTTCAAGAAGCAGACTGAACCTCAGAATGGAGTTACATTTGGTGGTTTCTATAAGCTACTCAAGCTACTAAAGAGTGGATAATACATCTCTATAGGCTTTATGTTGTGAGGAGCTGTAGCATCTACTGGCATTTCCTACCAGAAATAATGTCTCAACCAATATCTTTCAACCATTTGTTTCATAGGCTCCAGGAAAGACTGATCAAATTGTCATATCACTCTGCATCCTCCCGTTACTCGTCCTATAGTGCTGGGTAAGAGGTGATGGATGATACTGGGTGATGAGTGATGCTTCAAAACCACAGTTCAACAGGAATAACAACTCAATTACTTCACTGGATCTGGCAGAAGTTGAAGAGTGATGAGGGAGAGAGAGAAAGATAGGGAAGAAGAGAGGATAGAGAGAGACAGGGAGAGCGAGGGAGAAAGAGAGAGAAAGAAAGATAGGGAAGGAGAGAGGATAGAGAGAGACAGGGAGAGCGAGGGAGAGAGAGAGAGAGAAAGATAGGGAAGGAGAGAGGATAGAGAGAGACAGGGAGAGTGAGGGAGAGAGAGAGAGAAAAAAAGATAGGGAAGGAGTGAGGATAGAGAGAGACAGGGAGAGTGAGGGAGAGAGAGAGAGAAAAAAAGATAGGGAAGGAGAGAGGATAGAGAGAGACAGGGAGAGTGAGGGAGAGAGAGAGAGAAAAAAAGATAGGGAAGGAGAGAGGATAGAGAGAGAGGGGGGAGACAGGGAGAGAGAGAAAGATAGGGAAGGAGAGAGGATAGAGAGAGACAGGGAGAGTGAGAGAGAGAGAGAGAGAGAGGGGGAGACAGGGAGAGAGAGAAAGATAGGGAAGGAGAGAGGATAGAGAGAGACAGGGAGAGCGAGGGAGAGAGAGAGAGAGAAAGATAGGGAAGGAGAGAGGATAGAGAGAGACAGGGAGAGCGAGGGAGAAAGAGAGAGAAAGAAAGATAGGGAAGGAGAGAGGATAGAGAGAGACAGGGAGAGCGAGGGAGAGAGAGAGAGAGAAAGATAGGGAAGGAGAGAGGATAGAGAGAGACAGGGAGAGTGAGGGAGAGAGAGAGAGAAAAAAAGATAGGGAAGGAGTGAGGATAGAGAGAGACAGGGAGAGTGAGGGAGAGAGAGAGAGAAAAAAAGATAGGGAAGGAGAGAGGATAGAGAGAGACAGGGAGAGTGAGGGAGAGAGAGAGAGAAAAAAAGATAGGGAAGGAGAGAGGATAGAGAGAGAGGGGGAGACAGGGAGAGAGAGAAAAGATAGGGAAGGAGAGAGGATAGAGAGAGACAGGAGAGTGAGAGAGAGAGAGAGAGAGAGGGGAGACAGGGAGAGAGAGAAAGATAGGGAAGGAGAGAGGATAGAGAGAGACAGGGAGAGCGAGGAGAGAGAGAGAGAGAGAAAAGATAGGGAAGAGAGAGGATAGAGAGAGACAGGGAGAGCGAGAGAGAGAGAGAGAGAAGACAGGGAGAGAGAGAAAGATAGGGAAGGAGAGAGGATAGAGAGAGACAGGGAGAGTGAGGGAGAGAGAGAGAGAGGGGAGACAGGGAGAGAGAGAACGATAGGGAAGGAGAGAGGATAGAGAGAGACAGGGAGAGTGAGAGAGAGAGAGAGAGAGGGGGAGACAGGGAGAAAGAGAAAGATAGGGAAGGAGAGAGGATAGAGAGAGACAGGGAGAGTGAGAGAGAGAGAGAGAGAGAGAGAGAGAGAGCGAGAGAGAGAGAGAGAAAGATAGGGAAGGAGAGAGGATATAGAGAGACAGGGAGAGCGAGAGAGCGAGAGAGAAAAAAAGATAGGGAAGGAGAGAGGATAGAGAGAGACAGGGAGAGCGAGAGAGAGAGAAAGAGAGAGAGAGAGAGAAAGATAGGGAAGGAGAGAGGATAGAGAGAGACAGGGAGAGCGATGGAGAGAGAGAGAGAAAGAAAGAAAGATAGGGAAGGAGAGAGGATAGAGAGAGACAGGGAGAGCGATGGAGAGAGAGAGAGAGAGAGAGAGAAAGATAGGGAAGGAGAGAGGATAGAGAGAGACAGGGAGAGCGAGGGAGAGAGAGAGAGAGAAAGATAGGGAAGGAGAGAGGATAGAGAGAGACAGGGAGAGCGATGGAGAGAGAGAGAGAGAGAGAAAGATAGGGAAGGAGAGGATAGAGAGAGACAGGGAGAGCGAGGGAGAGAGAGAGAGAGAAAGATAGGGAAGGAGAGAGGATAGAGAGAGACAGGGAGAGCGAGGGAGAGAGAGAGAGAAAAAAAGATAGGGAAGGAGAGAGGATAGAGAGAGACAGGGAGAGCGAGAGAGAGAGAGAGAAAAAAAGATATAGGGAAGGAGAGAGGATAGATAGAGACAGGGAGAGCGATGGAGAGAGAGAGAGAGAAAAAAGATAGGGAAGAAGAGAGGATAGAGAGAGACAGGGAGAGTGAGAGAGAGAGAGAGAGGGGGAGACAGGGAGAGAGAGAAAGATAGGGAAGGAGAGAGGATAGAGAGAGACAGGGAGAGCGAGGGAGAGAGAGAGAGAGAGAAAGATAGGGAAGGAGAGAGGATAGAGAGAGACAGGGAGAGCGAGAGAGAGAGAGAGAGGGGGAGACAGGGAGAGAGAGAAAGATAGGGAAGGAGAGAGGATAGAGAGAGACAGGGAGAGTGAGGGAGAGAGAGAGAGAGGGGGAGACAGGGAGAGAGAGAAAGATAGGGAAGGAGAGAGGATAGAGAGAGACAGGGAGAGTGAGAGAGAGAGAGAGAGAGAGGGGGAGACAGGGAGAGAGAGAAAGATAGGGAAGGAGAGAGTATAGAGAGAGACAGGGAGAGTGAGAGAGAGAGAGAGAGAGAGAGAGAGAGAGAGAGAGAGAGAGAGAGAGAGAGAGAGAGAGATAGGGAAGGAGAGAGGATAGAGAGAGACAGGGAGAGCGAGAGAGAAAAAAAGATAGGGAAGGAGAGAGGATAGAGAGAGACAGGGAGAGCGAGAGAGAGAGAGAGAGAGAGAGAGAGAGAGAGAGAGAGAGAGAAAGATAGGGAAGGAGAGAGGATAGAGAGAGACAGGGAGAGCGATGGAGAGAGAGAGAGAAAGAAAGAAGATAGGGAAGGAGAGAGGATAGAGAGAGACAGGGAGAGCGATGGAGAGAGAGAGAGAGAGAGAGAGAGAGAAAGAGAGACACAGGGAGAGCGAGGGAGAGAGAGAGAGAGAAAGATAAGGAAGGAGAGAGGATAGAGAGAGACAGGGAGAGCGATGGAGAGAGAGAGAGAGAGAGAAAGATAGGGAAGGAGAGGATAGAGAGAGACAGGGAGAGCGAGGGAGAGAGAGAGAGAAAGATAGGGAAGGAGAGAGGATAGAGAGAGACAGGGAGAGCGAGGGAGAGAGAGAGAGAAAAAAAGATAGGGAAGGAGAGAGGATAGAGAGAGACAGGGAGAGCGATGGAGAGAGAGAGAGAGAGAGAAAAAAGATAGGGAAGAAGAGAGGATAGAGAGAGACAGGGAGAGTGAGAGAGAGAGAGAGAGAAAAAAAGATAGGGAAGGAGAGAGGATAGAGAGAGACAGGGAGAGTGAGAGAGAGAGAGAGAGAGAGAGAGAGAAAGATAGGGAAGGAGAGAGGATAGAGAGAGACAGGGAGAGCGAGAGAGAGAGAGAGAAAAAAAAAGATAGGGAAGGAGAGAGGATAGAGAGAGACAGGGAGAGCGAGAGAGAGAGAGAGAGAGAGAGAGAGAAAGATAGGGAAGGAGAGAGGATAGAGAGAGACAGGGAGAGCGATGGAGAGAGAGAGAGAGAGAGAGAAAGATAGGGAAGGAGAGAGGATAGAGAGAGACAGGGAGAGCGAGGGAGAGAGAGAGAGAGAAAGATAGGGAAGGAGAGAGGATAGAGAGAGACAGGGAGAGCGAGGGAGAGAGAGAGAGAAAGATAGGGAAGGAGAGAGGATAGAGAGAGACAGGGAGAGCGAGGGAGAGAGAGAGAGAGAGAAAGATAGGGAAGGAGAGAGGATAGAGAGAGACAGGGAGAGTGAGGAAGAGAGAGAGAGAGAGAAAGATAGGGAAGGAGAGAGGATAGAGAGAGACAGGGAGAGCGATGGAGAGAGAGAGAAAAAAAAGATAGGGAAGGAGAGAGGATAGAGAGAGACAGGGAGAGCGAGAGAGAGAGAGAGAGAGAGAAAGATAGGGAAGGAGAGAGGATAGAGAGAGACAGGGAGAGCGAGAGAGAGAGAGAGAAAGATAGGGAAGGAGAGAGGATAGAGAGAGACAGGGAGAGCGAGAGAGAGAGAGAGAGAGAGAGAAAGATAGGGAAGGAGAGAGGATAGAGAGAGACAGGGAGAGTGAGAGAGAGAGAGAAAGAAAGATAGGGAAGGAGAGAGGATAGAGAGAGACAGGGAGAGCGATGGAGAGAGAGAGAGAAAAAAAGATAGGGAAGGAGAGAGGATAGAGAGAGACAGGGAGAGCGAGGGAGAGAGAGAGAGAAAAAAAGATAGGGAAGAAGAGAGGAGAGAGAGACAGAGAGAGAGAGAGAGAGAGAGAGAGAGAGAGAGAGGAGAGAGAAAGATAGGGAAGGAGAGAGGATAGAGACAGGGAGAGCGATGGAGAGAGAGAGAGAAAGATAGGGAAGGAGAGAGGATAGAGAGAGACAGGGAGAGTGAGAGAGAGAGAGAGAAAAAAAGATAGGGAAGGAGAGAGGATAGAGAGAGACAGGGAGAGCGAGGGAGAGAGAGAGAGTGAAAGATAGGGAAGGAGAGAGGATAGAGAGAGACAGGGAGAGCGAGAGAGAGAGAGAGAGAGAGAGAGAAAGATAAGGAAGGAGAGAGGATAGAGAGAGACAGGGAGAGCGAGAGAGAGAGAGAGAGAGAGAAAGATAGGGAAGGAGAGAGGATAGAGAGAGACAGGGAGAGCGAGAGAGAGAGAGAGAGAGGGGGAGACAGGGAGAGAGAGATTGATCATGGCTATGCCAGGTGTATATCATATCAGTAGATATAACAACCAGTGTTTTGGCCAAGCAGGAAATTACCCTGTGATTAATATGCAAATGAGAGGGAAGCGTAGGAAACATGGGAGCAAAACAAACAACCCTAAGTGAGTGTTTTATTGTGTTTAAAAGAGAATTGTTAGCGTCTGATGAGAAGAAAGGTGTAGGTATTAATGGAGAGAATAAGATCAGGCCAAAGTAGGGAGGGAGAGAGGGACGGAGGGAGAGAGGGACAGAGGGAGACAGGACGGAGGGAGAGAGGGACGGAGGGAGGGAGAGAGGGAATGAGGGATGGACGGAGGGAGAGAGGGGCGGAGGGAGGGAGAGAGGGACGGAGGGAGAGAGGACGACAGAGAGAGAGTGGGACGGAGGGAGAGAGAGACGGAGGGAGAGAGAAGACGGAGGGAGAGAGGGACGGAGGGAGAGAGGGACGGAGGGAGGGAGAGAGGGAATGAGGGATGGACGGAGGGAGAGAGGGACGGAGGGAGAGAGGGACGGAGGGAGAGAGGGAGGAGGGACAGAGGGACAGAGGAGAGGGGACGGAGTGAGAGAGGGACGGAGGGAGAGAGGGACGGAGGGAGAGAGGGACGGAGGGAGAGAGGGACAGAGGAGAGAGGGACGGAGTGAGAGAGGACGGAGGGAGAGAGGGACGGAGGGAGAGAGGGACGGAGGGGGAGAGGGATGGAGGGAGAGAGGGCCGACTCTCCCTTCATTATTCAGATGTTCGGATAGAGGGACTGAGGGAGAGAGGACGACAGAGGGAGAGATGGATGGAGGGAGAGAGAGACGGAGGGAGAGAGGACGACAGAGGGAGAGTGGGACGGAGGGATAGAGGGACGGAGGGAGAGAGGACGACAGAGGGAGAGTGGGACGGAGGGAGAGAGGGATGTAGAGAGGGACGTAGGGATAGAGGACGGAGGGAAAGAGGGACGGAGGGAGAGAGGGACGGAGGAAGAGAGGGACGGAGGGAGAGAGGGACGGAGGGAGAGAGGGATGGAGGGAGAGAGGGACGGAGGGAGGGAGAGAGGGACGGAGGGAGAGAGGGATGGAGGGAGAGAGGGATGGAGGGAGAGAGGGAATGAGGGATGGACAGATGAGAGAGGGATGGACAGAGGGAGAGAGGGAATGAGGGATGGATGGAGGGAGAGAGGGATGGACGGAGGGAGAGAGGGAATGAGGGATGGACGGAGGGAGAGAGGGAATGAGGGATGGATGGAGGCAGAGAGGGATGGACGGAGGGAGAGAGCGGCCTAATAAATTGCATTCGTTATCATGAGTCAGCCACGGAATAGGTTCATTGATTTATCTCTTTTAATTTTTACCATTCGTTCTTTCTCTCCATGTCCCCTCTCTCTCTCTCTGCCTCTCTTTCTCTCTCCCTCGCCCACACAACACACACTATTTCTCCCTACCTCTCTCTCTTTCTTTCTCCTCTCTTTCTTTCCCTTCCTCAATGCCTCTGCTTGTACATGTGTGTGAATCTATAGTAAAATCTTCATTACCAACTTTATAAACCTGCAGTGATTGGTGTGTGTGTGTGTGTGTGTGTGTGTGTACACTGAAGGCCAGTAGGATTGATTAGATATTGTATCAAATCAGAGAAGCCAGTATGTTCCATCTCACTCGAGAGATTTGGACCTATATGTTGATTCATGATCCTATGTGCTGTATGGATTAAAGTAGGCCTACTGTCAAGTAAAGCACGTACTTACACACACACACACACACACACACACACACACACACACACACACACACACACACACACACACACATACACACACACACACACACACACACACACACACACACACACACACACACACACACACACACACACACACACACACACACATACACACACACACACACACACACATGGCATGGTATCATATCCCACATATCCCATCACACACCCCCCATCATCCCATGCACCCCCCACACACACACACACACACACACACATACACACACACACGCGGAATGGTGTCAGGCCACCTACACACATATCCCATCACACACACGTTCAAGTTTTAAATGCAGAACTTAAAGTGGGGCTGAACTCCCCAATTCGCTTGTGCTTTTCTGCTGCTCATAAAGAAAAACAAGAGTTGCGTCTAGGGGGTGTGGGTCGATGTGGCTGTGTTATTTTCCCTATATTGTACCCTAGTGGTTATTGTTGTTTGTCTGTCTTCAATCACGGTAGCAACATTTCATTTAAAAATAGATAAAGGTCAAGATAAATCAAAGAAGTCTGTCATTGATTTTTCAGTTTTTCCCGAGGTCTTAAGGGCCTGAGGTGACCGACCTCCTAGTAAACCCCTTACACTGTCACAGGGCCATCCACACACCAATAATAATAAACTACACGTAACTGTGAAACACATTTATTTAAGCTTTATTTAATTAGGCCAGTCAATTAAGAACACATTCTTATTTAGAATGAGGGCCTACCAGGAGGCAGAATGGCTCCCTTGGGGAGGGGTGTAAAAATACAAATGTATGAAACACCAAAACATTGGCGAGCTTCCACACTAGAGCTTATCATTGTACAGTAGGCTACACCTGTCAATCAACTGATCAATGCATTCTACTGCACACTGTATACAACTTTCTACTGCATGCTGTGTACAACAAATTCTACTGCACGCTGTGTACAACATTCTACTGCACACTGTATACAACATTCTACTGCAGGCTGTATACAACATTCTACTGCACGCTGTATACAACATTCTACTGCACGCTGTATACAGCATTCTACTGCACGCTGTGTACAACATTCTACTGCACACTGTATACAACATTCTACTGCACGCTGTATACAACATTCTACTGCACGCTGTGTACAACATTCTACTGCACGCTGTGTACAACATTCTACTGCACGCTGTATACAACATTCTACTGCACGCTGTGTACAACATTCTACTGCACGCTGTGTACAACATTCTACTGCACGCTGTGTACAACATTCTACTGCACGCTGTATACAACATTCTACTGCATGCTGTGTACAACATTCTACTGCACGCTGTATACAACATTCTACTGCACGCTGTGTACAACATTCTACTGCACACTGTATACAACTTTCTACTGCATGCTGTGTACAACAAATTCTACTGCACGCTGTGTACAACATTCTACTGCACGCTGTATACAACATTCTACTGCACGCTGTGTACAACATTCTACTGCACGCTGTGTACAACATTCTACTGCACGCTGTATACAACATTCTACTGCACGCTGTGTACAACATTCTACTGCACGCTCTATACAACATTCTACTGCACGCTGTGTACAACATTCTACTGCACGCTGTGTACAACATTCTACTGCACGCTGTGTACAACATTCTACTGCACGATGTGTACAACATTCTACTGCACGCTGTATACAACATTCTACTGCACGCTGTATACAACATTCTACTGCACGCTGTATACAACATTCTACTGCATGCTGGATACAACATTCTACTGCACGCTGTGTATAGCATTATACTGCACGCTGTGTACAACATTCTACTGCACGCTCTATACAACATTCTACTGCACACTGTATACAACATTCTACTGCACGCTGTGTATAGCATTCTACTGCACGCTGTATACAACATTCTACTGCACACTGTATACAACATTCTACTACACGCTGTATACAACATTCTACTGCACGCTGTGTACAACATTCTACTGCACGCTGTGTACAACATTCTACTGCACGCTGTATACAGCATTCTACTGCACACTGTATACAACATTCTACTGCACGCTGTATACAACTTTCTACTGCACGCTGTGTACAACATTCTACTGCACGCTCTATACAACATTCTACTGCACGCTCTATACAACATTCTACTGCACGCTGTGTACAACATTCTACTGCACACTGTATACAACATTCTACTGCACGCTGTGTACAACATTCTACTGCACGCTGTATACAACATTCTACTGCACGCTGTGTACAACATTCTACTGCACGCTCTATACAACATTCTACTGCATGCTGGATACAACAATCTACTGCACGCTCTATACAACATTCTACTGCACGCTCTATACAACATTCTACTGCACACTGTATACAACATTCTACTGCACACTGTATACAACATTCTACTGCAGGCTGTATACAACATTCTACTGCATGCTGGATACAACATTCTACTGCACGCTGTATACAACATTCTACTGCACGCTCTATACAACATTCTACTGCACGCTCTATACAACATTCTACTGCACACTGTATACAACATTCTACTGCACGCTCTATACAACATTCTACTGCACGCTGTGTACAACATTCTACTGCACCCTGTGTACAACATTCTACTGCACGCTGTATACAACATTCTACTACACCCTGTGTACAACATTCTACTGCACGCTCTAAACAACATTCTACTGCACGCTGTGTACAACATTCTACTGCACCCTGTGTACAACATTCTACTGCACGCTGTATACAGCATTCTACTGCACACTGTATACAACATTCTACTGCACGCTGTATACAACATTCTACTGCACGCTGTGTACAACATTCTACTGCACGCTCTATACAACATTCTACTGCACGCTCTATACAACATTCTACTGCACGCTCTATACAACATTCTACTGCACGCTGTGTACAACATTCTACTGCACGCTCTGTACAACATTCTACTGCACGCTGTGTACAACATTCTACTGCACACTGTATACAACATTCTACTGCAGGCTCTATACAACATTCTACTGCACGCTGTGTACAACATTCTACTGCACGCTGTGTACAACATTCTACTGCACGCTGTATACAACATTCTACTGCACGCTGTATACAACATTCTACTGCACGCTCTATACAACATTCTACTGCACGCTGTGTACAACATTCTACTGCACGCTGTGTACAACATTCTACTGCACGCTGTGTACAACATTCTACTGCACGCTGTATACAACATTCTACTGCACGCTGTGTACAACATTCTACTGCACGCTCTATACAACATTCTACTGCACGCTGTATACAACATTCTACTGCACGCTGTGTACAACATTCTACTGCACGCTCTATACAACATTCTACTGCACGCTGTGTACAACATTCTACTGCACGCTGTGTACAACATTCTACTGCACGCTGTGTACAACATTCTACTGCACGCTGTGTACAACATTCTACTGCACGCTCTATACAACATTCTACTGCACGCTGTGTACAACATTCTACTGCACACTGTATGTTAGCTTGTTAATTATTGCATGCCTCGTTGTCATTTATCAAGGCTTTTGCATGCCTCGTTGTCGTTAATCAAGGCTTTTGCATGCCTTGTTGTCATTAATCAAGGCTTTGGCATGCCTCGTTGTCGTTAATCAAGGCTTTTGCATGCCTCGTTGTCGTTAATCAAGGCTTTGGCATGCCTCGTTGTCGTTAATCAAGGCTTTTGCATGCCTCGTTGTCGTTAATCCACGCTTTGGCATGCCTTGTTGTCGTTAATCAAGGCTTTGGCATGCCTCGTTGTCGTTAATCAAGGCTTTTGCATGCCTCGTTGTCGTTAATCAAGGCTTTGGCATGCCTCGTTGTCGTTAATCAAGGCTTTGGCATGCCTCGTTGTCGTTAATCAAGGCTTTTGAATGCCTCGTTGTTGTTAATCAAGCCTTTGGCATGCCTCGTTGTTGTTTATCAAGGCTTTTGCATGCCTCGTTGTCGTTAATCAAGGCTTTGGCATGCCTCGTTGTCGTTAATCAAGTTTTTTGCATGCCTCATTGTTGTTAATCAAGGCTTTTGCATGCCTCGTTGTCGTTAATCAAGGCTTTTGCAAGTCATTTCCATTTTTATAACGGCCTCGTTTGGAATCTTATCAATGTATCATCACCATCCAATCATCATTCTCCCAAGTCATCCTATAATTCATGTGAACAGCAGTGTGCCCACACATGGCCAGGTATTCAGGCAGGTTTACCGTGCTCTCTGCCTCCTCTCCTTGCCGAGCAGCCTCGCACACCTAACATTTTGTTTGGTCGGCAACGTTTTAATCGTCACAGGGGACTTCACTGGAATTCAAACTTTTTAAAATAGTTGTCGTTATAATTATCAAACCCCAAAATGTTGTGAAAGTTTACTGGGCGTTTACACAGTTTAGGAGATGTTATTGCAGTGAAATACTTGTGGCTCCGAACATTGCAGCTAAAAAGTCAAACAAGTACACAAATAATAATAATCCAAAAAACTAAATTGTTCTAGGTGTGAACGGCCCGCAAAGTCGCGCAATTTACATCTAGCTGGTGTTTGTTGCAATATTTTTCAAGTTAAACAATGTGCAGGAAAACTATAGTCAGTGCACTCTAGAGAGTATTGCTCAGGACTGATTTCTGAGAACATGTCCACAAGTTCATCAGCAAGCTGTCAAACGGTGGTAAAGGAAGCACAAGCTACACTCTTTATCAGGGTCCAAAATCACAAGCTGGCTAGCTATGTTCTATCTCTGTGTTTGTCCATGAAGCCCACGGGTGGGGACCATGCCCTTTTGTTTTTCCAACTCTCACTATCTATTACCAGAGTGTGTCTGTCTGGCAGTGTTTCATAGTGAATCGTGTTACAAAACAGTTTGAGGTGGGACGCAACATGCTTTGCGAATGAGTTTAGAATTTTGGCATCGTGTCAATTGTCATTTTGCCCCAAACAGACTGGTCACTATCAAACACATCAGCATGTGGCCACTCAGTAAAGTGTTCTTTCAATATAACCTTGGCAACGTCATGTTGTGTTATGTAAACAAATTCGAGGCGAGGTGTAACGGGCAGGTCTGTCTCAGCTAGGTGTCATTATAGATTCTGAACTCAATTTCGAATCACACATTAGGAATGTGACCAAAACAGCTTTTTACCAGCTGAGGAGCATTGTCAAGGTGCTGCCATTTCTCTCTCACAGAGACTCATCCATGCTTTTATTACAGGCAGGCTTGACTACTGTAATACTCTCCTCCCTGGTCTACCCAAGAAAGCCATTGGTCAACTGCAAAACATACAGAATGCTGGAGCACGGGTACTGAACAAGACCAGACACATTACACCAGTTTAAAGGTCTCTGTACTGCAAAACAAGACTGGAGCAGACACCAAGACCAGACACATTACACCAGTTTAAAGGTCTCTGTACTGCAAAGAATGCAGCACGGGTACAGACCATTACACCAGTTTAAAGGTCTCTGTACTGCAAAACATACAGAATGCTGGAGCACGGGTACTGAACAAGACCAGACACATTACACCAGTTTTAAAGTTTCTGCACTGCAAAACATACAGAATGCTGGAGCACGGGTACTGACCAAGACCAGACACATTACACCAGTTTAAAGGTCTCTGTACTGCAAAACATACAGAATGCTGGAGCACGGGTACTGAACAAGACCAGACACATTACACCAGTTTAAAGGTCTCTGTACTGTAAAACATACAGAATGCTGGAGCACGGGTACTGAACAAGACCAGACACATTACACCAGTTTAAAGGTCTCTGTACTGCAAAACATACAGAATGCTGGAGCACGGGTACTGAACAAGACCAGACACATTACACCAGTTTTAAAGTTTCTGCACTGCAAAACATACAGAATGCTGGAGCACGGGTACTGACCAAGACCAGACACATTACACCAGTTTAAAGGTCTCTGTACTGCAAAACATACAGAATGCTGGAGCACGGGTACTGACCAAGACCAGACACATTACACCAGTTTAAAGGTCTCTGTACTGTAAAACATACAGAATGCTGGAGCAAACCAAGACCAGACACATTACAGTTTAATGCTGGAATGCTGGAGCACGGGTACTGACCAAGACCAGACACATTACACCAGTTTAAAGGTCTCTGTACTGTAAAACATACAGAATGCTGGAGCACGGGTACTGACCAAGACCAGACACATTACACCAGTTTTAAAGTTTCTGCACTGACTGCCTGTGAGTTTTAGAATTCATTTTAAGATTCTTCGATTGGTTTGTAAAGCAATCCACGATTGAGCACCACAATACATATCAGACATACTTTTAAGTTATGTACCCAGTAGTTCCCTGAGGTCCTCTGGTACTGGGCCTTTTAACTATCCCAAAGCCCAGGACCAAGAGGCATGGAGAGACAGCCTTTAGTTATTATGCCCCCAGCCTCTGGAATAACCTCCCAGAGAACCTGAGGGGGACCAAGAGGCATGGAGAGACAGCCTTTAGTTATTATGCCCCCAGCCTCTGGAACAGCCAGAGAACCTGAGGGGGACCAAGAGGCATGGAGAGACAGCCTTTAGTTATTATGCCCCCAGCCTCTGGAATAACCTGCCAGAGAACCTGAGGGGGACCAAGAGGCATGGAGAGACAGCCTTTAGTTATTATGACCCCAGGCTCTGGAATAACCTGCCAGAGAACCTGAGGGGGACCAAGAGGCATGCAGAGACAGCCTTTAGTTATTATGACCCCAGGCTCTGGAATAACCTGCCAGAGAACCTGAGGGGGACCAAGAGGCATGGAGAGACAGCCTTTAGTTATTATGACCCCAGGCTCTGGAATAACCTGCCAGAGAACCTGAGGGGGACCAAGAGGCATGGAGAGACAGCCTTTAGTTATTATGACCCCAGGCTCTGGAATAACTTGCCAGAGAACCTGAGGGGGACCAAGAGGCATGGAGAGACAGCCTTTAGTTATTATGCCCCCAGCCTCTGGAATAACCTGCCAGAGAACCTGAGGGGGACCAAGAGGCATGGAGAGACAGCCTTTAGTTATTATGCCCCCAGCCTCTGGAACAGCCAGAGAACCTGAGGGGGACCAAGAGGCATGCAGAGACAGCCTTTAGTTATTATGCCCCCAGCCTCTGGAACAGCCAGAGAACCTGAGGGGGACCAAGAGGCATGGAGAGACAGCCTTTAGTTATTATGACCCCAGCCTCTGGAACAGCCAGAGAACCTGAGGGGGACCAAGAGGCATGGAGAGACAGCCTTTAGTTATTATGACCCCAGCATCTGGAACAGCCAGAGAACCTGAGGGGGACCGACACTGTGGACATGTTTAAAAGAGATCTTAAAACACACCTTTTGAGCCTTGCTTTTCCTCGGGGTGTTTTTTTATTCTTTCAGTTTTTATTGTTATTCTTTAGTTTTTGATACTCTTATGTTTGTTGTGTAGTACATATTTTTATTTTCCCTTATTTCTTTATTCATGTTTTTTCCTGTGCGTTGCATTCATATCTGAAATGTGCTATATAAATAAAGCTTGCTTTGATTTGACTGTCTGGAGGTGATTGGATAGAGCTCAATCCGCACCGCTGTTTTCCGTGCATGACAATTCTCCACAGGCGTTACCATTCTGTACATGTGGGCATGGTTGAAATCAAAACAAAACTGTTAAATAACCACGGATCTAGGAACTTAACTGCTTACCTAAATCTCGCAAATCTCAGTTTGGAAGATACTGACTTTATCACCACAATTATGCTATTTACACTTTGTAGTAAAGTTTTACACTACAATCAATATTTTCGGGCTAATATCGATGTAACATCAGCTGTTTTCAACTAGGGAAGTTAGTAAAGTTTTCTATAGCTATTTTCAGTGAGTAAAAGCCTTAATAAAGATGTTACTGCTGCTTACCATGCAAGACACGCTCTGCTCTCTGGAGAGACTGGCAACACTGGGATTTATTCACACACTTTCTCAGCCTTAGTTGAGCACAGAACCGACTTCTCTCTCTACACAAGGGTAGACCGGTAGAATGGTAGACTGGTAGAATGGTAGACTGGTAGAATGATTAGGGCCAATAGAGAGTCAATGATGAGGGCCGATAGAGAGTCACTGATGAGGACCGATACAGACTCACTGATGAGGGCCGATACAGACTCACTGATGAGGGCCGATACAGACTCACTGATGAGGGCCGATACAGAGCCAGAAATTAACACGTATAGTAGTACAGACAGATTAGAGTCATCATTACTATACTATTACAATTACTTACTCTAGCATTCCTCCCGCTCTCCATCTCTCTCCCCTTTACTCCCTCTCTCCATCTCTCTCCCCTTTACTCCCTCTATCTCCCCTTTACTCCCTCTCTCCATCTCTCTCCCCTTTACTCCCTCTCTCCATCTCTCTCCCCTTTACTCCCTCTCTCCATCTCTCTCCCCTTTACTCCCTCTCTCCATCTCTCTCCCCTTTACTCCCTCTATCTCTCCTTTACTCCCTCTCTCCATCTCTCTCCCTTTACTCCTTCTATCTCCCCTTTACTCCCTCTCTCCATCTCTCTCCCCTTTACTCCCTCTATCTCCCCTTTACTCCCTCTCTCCATCTCTCTCCCTCCTCCTCCCTCCCTCCATCTCTCTCCCTCTCCTCCCTGTCTCTCTCTCTCTCCACTCTCCTCCCTCCAGCTCTTTCCCTCTCCTCCCTCCCTCCATCTCTCTCCCTCTCCTCCCTCCATCTCTCTCCCCTCTCCTCCCTCCATCTCTCTACCCTCTCCTCCCTCTCTACATCTCTCTCCCCTCTCCTCCCTCTCTCAATCTCTCTCCCTTCTCCCTCCCCCATCCATCTCTCTCCACTCTCCTCCCTCCAGCTCTTTTTCTTCTTCTCCCTCCCTCCCTCCATCTCCCTCCCTCCCTCCCTCCATCTCCCTCTCCCTCTCCATCTCTCTCCCCTCCCTCCCTCCATCTCTCTCCCTCCCTCCCTCCCTCCCTCCATCTCCCTCCCTCCCTCCTCTCTCTCCATATCTCTCCCTCTCTCCATCTCTCTCCCTCCCTCCCTCCCTCCATCTCCCTCCCTCCCTCCCTCTCTCTCCATCTCTCCCCTCTCCATCTCTCTCCCCTCCCTCCCTCCCTCCATCTCTCTCCCCTCCCTCCTCCATCTCTCTCCCTCCCACCCTCCCTCCCTCCATCTCCTTCCATCTCTCTCCCTCTCCATCTCCCCCTCCTCCCTCCCTCCCTCCCTTCCTTCCTCCCTACATTAGGGGCTGATCTAACGACCCGGTTAGATTATTTTAGTTGAAATGCAGTTACTCAGCAATGTGATCTGTCTGATACACCTGTGGTAAAAGCCCCTACACACACACACACACACACACACACACACACACAAACCCACACCACACACACCCACACCAAATACCCACATCCACACACACCACACACACACACCACACACACACAACACCCAACCACACATACACACACAAACACAAACACATCACACCCACACACACACCAAACCCACACCACACACACACACACATATCACCTAACCACACACACACCCACACCACACACACACACCACACACACAACGCCCAACCACACATACACACCCACACCACACACACAAACACAAACACATCACACCCACACACACACCAAACCCACACCACACACACACACATATCACCTAACCACACACACACACCCACACCACACACACACAAACACATCACACCCACCAAACCCACACCACACACACACACACATCACACCCACATCACACCACACCCGCACACATACGCACACACACCACCCCCCACACACACACACACCCCCACCCCCCACACACACACACACACACATCACACCACACCCGCACACATACGCACACACACCACCCCCACACAACACACTCACATGCACAAACAGGAAAAAGCAGTTCATCCCACTCATTTTCTGAACCTGAAAATAACCAGAAGGCTAATGGTGTAATGGATCCCTCAATTATAGAGAGGGGTGGAGGAGAGATGAGGTAGACGAAGAGAGGGGGGAGGGAGGAGAGGGGAGAGAGTTGGAGGGAGAGAGGAGAGGGGAGAGAGATGGAGAGAGGGAGGAGAGAGAGGAGAGAGGGAGGAGAGATAGATGGAGATCGGGAGGTGAATGGAGATAGATGGAGTGAGGGAGGGAGGAGAGGGGAAATCGATGGAGGGAGAGAAGAGAGGGGGGAGAGGGGAGAGAGATGGAAGAGAGGAGAGAGAGATGGAGAGAGGGAGGATAATGGAGATAAATGGAGAGAGGGGAGAGATGGAGAGAGGGAGGATATGGGAGCGAGATGGAGAGATGGAGGGAGGAGAGGAGATAGATGGAGAGAGGGAAGAAAGGGGAGTTAGATGGATAGAGGAAGGAGAGTGAAGATATGAGAGATAGAGGAAAGATAATAGTGATAGAGGGAGTGAGTGAGGGAGGGAGTGTGGGAGTGAGGGAGGGAGTGTGGGAGTGAGGGAGGGAGTGTGGGAGTGAGGGAAGGAGTGCGGGAGTGAGGGAGGGAGGGATCGAGGGAGGAGAGTGGAGATAAATGGAGGAGAGGGGAGAGAGATGGAGAGGGGAGAGAGATTGAGAGAGTTAGGATATGGGAGAGCATTGGAGAGGGGAGAGAGATTGAGAGAGTTAGGATATGGGAGAGCATTGGAGAGGGGAGAGAGATTGAGAGAGTTAGGATATGGGAGAGCATTGGAGAGGGGAGAGAACTAGAGGGAGAGAGGAGATGGGAGAGAGATGGAGAGGGGAGAGAACTAGAGGGAGAGAGGAGATGGGAGAGAGATGGAGAGGGGAGAGAACTAGAGGGAGAGAGGAGATGGGAGAGAGATGGAGAGGGGAGAGAAATGGAGGGAGAGAGGAGATGGGAGAGAGATGGAGGGAGACAGTTTATCCCATTTGATATTTAGCGGGTCTCGGCCTAATTCTGCTCTGCATTATTTGGTGTTTAACGTTGTACACGTGTACATTTTTGCAGAATGCTGCATGTGGAGAGTCTCAATTTCATGTTTGTCCAATTTGGTGAATTCTTGGTTGGTGAGCGGACCCCAGACCTCACAACCATGAAGGGCAATGGGTATTTTACTGATTCCAGTATTTTTAGACAGATCCTAATTGGTATGTAAAATGTTATCTTCCTTTTGATGGCATAGAATGCCCTTCTTGCCTTGTATCTCAGATCGTTCACAGCTTTGTGGAAGTTATCTGTGGCGTTGAAGTTTAGGGCCAAGGTATGTATTGTTTTTTTGAATGTTCTAGGGAAATGGCGTCTAGATGGAATTTGTATTTGTGGTCCTGGCGACTGGACCTTTTTTGGAACACCATTATTTTGGTCTTACTGAGATTTACTGTCTTCTGCCTCCCGGGTGGCGCAGTGGTCTAGGGCACTGCATCGCAGCCGGCCGCGACCGGGAGGTCGTGGGGCGACGCACAATTGGCCTAGCATTGTCTGGGTTAGGGATGGTTTGGCCAGTAGGGATATCCTTGTCTCATCGCGCACCAGCGACTTCTGTGGTGGGCCAGGGCGCAGTGCAAGCTAACCAAGGTCGCCATGTGCACGGTGTTTCCTCCGACACATTGGTGCGGCTGGCTTCCGGGTTGGATGCGCGCTGTGTTAGGAAGCAGTGCGGCTTGGTTGGGTTGTGTTTCGGAGGACGCATGGCTTTCGACCTTCGTCTCTCCCGTCTCTTGTAGCGATGAGACGAGATAGTAATTACTAACAAAGGGAAACCACGAAATGGGGGAGAAATGGGGGGTAAAATAAAAATACATTTAAAAAAGATCCATCTCTCCATCTCAGGTCCATAATGTTGCTTGATTGGTGGTTAGGCTATTAGATTACCAAAATTAGGCTACATGAAAAGGTCAGTACTGTTAATATAACCGTGTGTTTATGCAGGTTTTCAGTGAATGTATGTAAAACAGGAAGTTCATCTTCAGGAGAATTATCAGCAACAAAAGAGTGAACGAATTTACACGTATGCAAATGCAGCTTATCTTTCCCAAACACCCGATAGTGGCACAAAGTAGATAAGGCCTGGCCGCACGATGCCAGGGAGGGAGGGAGATGAAGGAAGAGGGGGAGAGAGAGAAGAGAGGAAGAAAGAGAGAGAAATAGAGCAGCAGCCAGAGCCAGAGAGGAGTGACTGCTGTGTCGATCTGTTTATGAGGTTTGGAAGGTTGATACTATAAAATCATCTAGATTATAACCACAGTTTGGCTGCAGGCTGAGCAGAACAGCCAAACTGCTGAAGAGCCAGCCAGCCAGCTAGCCTGACAGATAGATATTCCCAGACAGATGGACAGATGGGCTGGCTGTATACCTAGTCCAGATGATCTGCGGCTAACGAGGCATTAGACCATAAACAAAGTTAAAGAAACATGAGCTAAAGATTTCATTGGCTGTGTTTGTGTGTGTGTGTGTGTGTGTGTGTGTGTGTGTGTGTGTGTGTGTGTGTGAGATTCTGCTTTGGACGACCCACTAGAGCGGAAATGGCCTTTTTTTCAGCTGAAAGACAATGACCATAACTTAACCATGACGTTGCACAAGGATTTAAGTAATTGTTTTTTGTCAAAGTCTGATGTATTTGGGTTTGAAGTTGGAAATCCGATGTGGCACCTTTTCAGTGTACCCTATGACGGGCTAATACTCTTAACCCTACATTCCTTTTCAGGACTTGGTTTCATTTGAATGTTTACCACCCACCTGCAAAGTTCTTCCTCTTCGCGAGTCGCGACTGAGCTGAGTACCACTGTTTAATAAAACATTGTTGTCTGAGATGGAGAGATTTTCGCCATAGCCTGCACTTTGGCCGCCTGAGCCATATTTTTTGCACCTCGTCTTTTAAACCAGCAAATGATCACAATCCGTTGGAAAACTTGTCAAGTTTCAATTATTCTTGAGCTAGTCTGTATTTAAAAAAAATATATATATATATAAATAAATATATTTTCTAAATGGTACAATTTTGAGTATTATGATTGACCGTCACTGCAAGATGAATGGTTTTAAACATGCTCGACTGCTTTGATTGGTGCAGCTAGATACCAGTCTCTATCCTATAATGAACATATTTTGTGCTGTTGTTACAGTTGTATTGGTGTTTTGTTTTGTGTCGGATGCTCTCAACGTGTTGTTACATATCTTTTATGGCATCATGAGAGGAGTCGTTTCACTAGGCTATCCATATTACCAAATCATTCAACAGCTAGACTATCCATATTACCAAATCATTCAACAGCTAGGCTATCCATATTACCAAACCAGTCAACAACTAGGCTATCCATATTACCAAACCATTCAACAACTAGACTATCCATATTACCAAACCATTCAACAGCTAGGCTATCCATATTACCAAACCATTCAACAACTAGGCTATCCATATTACCAAACCATTCAACAACTAGACTATCCATATTACCAAATCATTCAACAGCTAGACTATCCATATTACCAAATCATTCAACAACTAGGCTATCCATATTACCAAATCATTCAACAACTAGGCTATCCATATTACCAAACCATTCAACAGCTAGACTATCCATATTACCAAATCATTCAACAGCTAGACTATCCATATTGCCAAACCATTCAACAGCTAGGCTATCCATATTACCAAATCATTCAACAGCTAGACTATCCATATTACCAAACCATTCAACAGCTAGACTATCCATATTACCAAATCATTCAACAGCTAGGCTATCCATATTACCAAACCATTCAACAACTAGGCTATCCATATTACCAAATCATTCAACAGCTAGACTATCCATATTACCAAATCATTCAACAGCTAGACTATCCATATTACCAAATCATTCAACAACTAGTCTATCCATATTACCAAACCATTCAACAACTAGACTATCCATATTACCAAACCATTCAACAGCTAGACTATCCATATTACCAAATCATTCAACAACTAGTCTATCCATATTACCAAACCATTCAACAACTAGACTATCCATATTACCAAACCATTCAACAACTAGACTATCCATATTACCAAACCATTCAACAGCTAGACTATCCATATTACCAAATCATTCAACAGCTAGACTATCCATATTACCAAACCATTCAACAGCTAGACTATCCATATTACCAAATCAACAGCTAGACTATCAACAAACCATTCAACAGCTAGACTATCCATATTACCAAATCATTCAACAGCTAGACTATCCATATTACCAAATCGTTCAACAGCTAGACTATCCATATTACCAAATCATTCAACAGCTAGACTATCCATATTACCAAACCATTCAACAGCTAGGCTATCCATATTACCAAATCGTTCAACAGCTAGACTATCCAACAGCTAGGCTTCCATATTACCAAACCAACAGCTTCCATATTACCAAACCATTCAACAGCTATCCATATTACCAAACCATTCAACAGCTAGGCTATCCATATTACCAAATCGTTCAACAGCTAGGCTATCCATATTACCATTCAACAGCTAGACTATCCATATTAAAATCCATATTATTCAAGCTAGACATCCATATTACCAAATCGTTCAACAGCTAGACTATCCATATTACCAAATCATTCAACAGCTAGACTATCCATATTACCAAACCATTCAACAGCTAGGCTATCCATATTACCAAATCGTTCAACAGCTAGACTATCCATATTACCACATCGTTTAACAGCTAGACTATCCATATTGCCAAATCATTCAACAGCTAGGCTATCCATATTACCAAACCATTCAACAACTAGGCTATCCATATTACCAAACCATTCAACAACTAGACTATCCATATTACCAAACCATTCAACAACTAGGCTATCCATATTACCAAATCGTTCAACAGCTAGGCTATCCATATGACCAAATCATTCAATAGCTAGGCTATCCATATTACCAAATCGTTCAATAGCTAGTTCATATTACCTGAGATTCATCTTATTCTTTCTGCGTGGCCGCAATTTATGGAAAATGACAAAACTTTGTATATAACAACTGATGGCAGTCAAAGATAATGGTTTCCCCTATCCATCTGGTTTCTCCTATCCATCTAGTTTCCCCTATCCATCTGGTTTCCCCTGTCCATCTGGTTTCCCCTGTCCATCTGGTTTCCCCTGTCCATCTGGTTTCCCGTATCCATCTGGTTTCTCCTATCCATCTGGCTTTCCCCCTATCCATCTGGTTTCCCCTGTCCATCTGGTTTCCCCTATCCATCTGGTTTCCCGTATCCATCTGGTTTCTCCTATCCATCTGGCTTTCCCCCTATCCATCTGGTTTCCCCTGTCCATCTGGTTTCCCCCATCCATCTGGTTTCCCCTATCCATCTGGTTTCCCCTATCCATCTGGTTTCCCCTGTCCATCTGGTTTCCCCTGTCCATCTGGTTTCCCTTATCCATCTGGTTTCCCCTATCCATCTCGTTTCCCCTATCCATCTGGTTTCCCCTGTCCATCTGGTTTCCCCTAACCATCTGGTTTCCCCTATCCATCTGGTTTCCCCTATCCATCTCTGGTGAAGTTTGCCCTAAATGCTTATGACACATCCAGCTCCAGAACCAGCCATACCTAGCCAGCTGGCCAATCTTTTGGAATGGTGCATCGACAACAGATAACATTAGCTAGCTAGATATGTTTAGCATGCTAGCTAGCAACATTGCCAGTCGTCAGTGCCCTACAGTGCCTTATTTCTCCATGCCACGTGAGCTTGAGGGTTGAAGCTGTTAAGGAGCCTTTTGGTCTTAGATGTGGTGCTCTGGTACCGCTTGCCGTGCAGTAGCAGAGAGAACATTCTTTGTCTTGGGTTTGGGGTTTTGCCCCAGCACTACACAGCTGATTGAAATAATCAACTCATCATGCATCATTAGCTGTGAAATGCAAGGGAAAACCAAAATGTGCACTCCTTGTGCTTCCCAGGCCAAGTTTGGGAAACGTTGGCATGGCTCCAAGGCTACATGCTAATTAAGCTACGTGCTGTACCCTTGGCCAGGCTCTAAAAATGACTGATTTACATAGACCAACTATCGCTAACAGGTAGCCCTAGCATCATGCAAACACGTTTGTGCGTGGACGTGTTTAACTATTCTTGTGGGAATAGTAAACAAACTCAAATTTGACCAACTGGGGTTAAGGTTAGAATTAGTGTTAGGGTTAGAATTACATTAATTGTTTGGGTTAGGAGCTAGGGTTAGGTTTAGGTTTAGGGTTAGGGTTAGAATTAGGGTTAGGGTTAGAGTTATATTAAGGATTAAGGTTTATGAGCTAGGGTTAGGGTTAGAATTAGGATTAGGGTTAGAATTACGTTAAGGGTTAGGGTTAAGATCTAGTGTTTGGTTTATGGTTCGGAGCTAGGCTTAGTTTTAGTGTTAAGGATAGGTTTTGGGGTTAAGGTTAGGGTTACGGTTAAGGTTAGGGTAAGGGGTTAGGGGTTAGGGAAAATAGGATTTTGAATGGGACTGAATGGTGTGTCCCCTCAAGGTTAGCTGTACAAGAGAGAGAGAGAGTGTGTATGTGTGTGTGTGTGTGTGTGTGTGTGTGTGTGTGTGTGTGTGTGTGTGTGTGTGTGTGTGTGTGTGAACCTAAACCCTCCACTCTCTGTCTATTTAGATCACACTCCACATATCAATCAACCACACCACATACACGTAGTTTTCAGTGTGTGTGTGTGTGTTATTACAGACATCTTCTTTCATCTTTGTCTTTTGTTTCCTCAGTAATCTGTGTGTTTCTTCGAACCGACACGTTGATTGTATTTCATGAACAGAATCCATCATTTCTGTCTCTAATCGCCATTCATACGTATCATTTAATCACTCAATTGATTTGCAAAGGGATTCTAATTGTTTATGTGAATGTGCGTGTGTCTTTGTGTGTTTGTGCATAAATGTAAATGTGTGTGTGTGTGATCCCTCTTGCGTACATGTTATATGGCACACTGCTGTGAAGGAAGGAGTGTTCTCACACAGTCACATAACGAGTGTGTGTGTGTGTGTGTTTGTGTGTGTGTGTGTGTGTGTGTGTGTGTGTGTGTGTGTGTGTGTGTGTGTGTGTGTGTGTGTGTGTGTGTGTGACACCATAGTTCGAGAAGGGGTTAACTGCAGGTCAACCCACTCATGAATTAGTGGACCCACCATACACACTGGTTGAGCCCTCCTACCTGTAAACTCAGTGGGAATAACCAGCTGTGTTTGTCTCTATAATCTGTGTAAATCCCAGTTTGTGTACAGCAGAGCAGCGTAAATTCCCACAATCCCACCAAAGTACCAAATTATAATTTCAGTTAGTCTTAATGAAACCCTGACATAGAATCCTGGTCTGGTGATTTCCTCTTCTAATCCCAGTCTACACTGTCTACCTGTAGTCAGTAGTGTTTAGTGTCATTTATTTCCTTTATATCAGATACCATCATAACATTTCATGGCCAAAGTGTCTGGAACACAATGTTGCGTTCTGTCCCGTAATCCGTCCGTGGTGTATTATGGGTAGAGGTGTCCTGTCCTGTAATCCGTCCGTGGTGTATTATGGGTAGAGGTGTCCTGTCCTATAATCCGTCCGTGGTGTATTATGGGTAGAGGTGTCCTGTCCTGTAATCCGTCCGTGGTGTATTATGGGTAGAGGTGTCCTGTCCTGTAATCCGTCCGTGGTGTATTATGGGTAGAGGTGTCCTGTCCTGTAATCCGTCCGTGGTGTATTATGGGTAGAGGTGTCCTGTCCTGTAATCCGTCCGTGGTGTATTATGGGTAGAGGTGTCCTGTCCTG